>NW_027662119.1:0-3000 GCF_963422515.1 Blennius ocellaris | reverse complement strand
AGGAGGTGAGGTGAGGAGGTGAGGAGTGTAGAAGTGAGGAGTGTAGAAGTGAGGAGGTGAGGTGAGGAGGTGAGGAGTGTAGAAGTGAGTGTAGAAGTGAGGAGTGTAGAAGTGAGGAGTGTAGAAGTGAGGAGGTGAGGTGAGGAGTGTAGAAGTGAGTGTAGAAGTGAGGAGGTGAGGAGTGTAGAAGTGAGGAGTGTAGAAGTGAGGAGGTGAGGTGAGGAGGTGAGGAGTGTAGAAGTGAGGAGTGTAGAAGTGAGGTGAGGAGGTGAGGAGTGTAGAAGTGAGGAGTGTAGAAGTGAGGAGTGTAGAAGTGAGGAGTGTAGAAGTGAGGAGGTGAAGTGAGGAGGTGAGGAGTGTAGAAGTGAGGAGTGTAGAAGTGAGGAGTGTAGAAGTGAGGAGGTGAGGAGTGTAGAAGTGAGGAGTGTAGAAGTGAGGTGAGGAGGTGAGGAGTGTAGAAGTGAGGAGTGTAGAAGTGAGGTGAGGAGGTGAGGAGTGTAGAAGTGAGTGTAGAAGTGAGGAGTGTAGAAGTGAGGAGTGTAGAAGTGAGGAGGTGAGGTGAGGAGTGTAGAAGTGAGTGTAGAAGTGAGGAGGTGAGGAGTGTAGAAGTGAGGAGTGTAGAAGTGAGGAGGTGAGGAGTGTAGAAGTGAGGAGTGTAGAAGTGAGGAGGTGAGGAGTGTAGAAGTGAGGAGTGTAGAAGTGAGGAGTGTAGAAGTGAGGAGGTGAGGAGTGTAGAAGTGAAGAGTGTAGAAGTGAGGAGTGTAGAAGTGAGGAGTGTAGAAGTGAGGAGGTGAGGAGTGTAGAAGTGAGGAGGTGAGGTGAGGAGGTGAGGAGGGTAGAAGTGAGTGTAGAAGTGAGGAGGTGAGGAGGTGAGGAGTGTAGAAGTGAGGAGGTGAGGAGTGTAGAAGTGAGTGTAGAAGTGAGGAGGTGAGGAGTGTAGAAGTGAGGAGTGTAGAAGTGAGGAGTGTAGAAGTGAGGAGGTGAGGAGTGTAGAAGTGAGGAGTGTAGAAGTGAGGTGAGGAGGTGAGGAGTGTAGAAGTGAGTGTAGAAGTGAGGAGTAGAAGTGAGGAGTGTAGAAGTGAGGAGGTGAGGTGAGGAGGTGAGGAGTGTAGAGTGAGTGTAGAAGTGAGGAGGTGAGGAGTGTAGAAGTGAGTGTAGAAGTGAGGAGGTGAGGTGAGGAGTGTAGAAGTGAGGAGGTGAGGTGAGGAGGTGAGGAGTGTAGAAGTGAGTGTAGAAGTGAGGAGTGTAGAAGTGAGGAGGTGAGGAGTGTAGAAGTGAGGAGTGTAGAGTGAGGAGGTGAGGAGTGTAGAAGTGAGGAGTGTAGAAGTGAGGAGGTGAGGTGAGGGAGGTGAGGAGTGTAGAAGTGAGGAGTGTAGAAGTCAGGAGGTGAGGTGAGGAGGTGAGAGTGTAGAAGTGAGGAGTGTAGAAGTGAGGAGGAGGTGAGGAGGTGAGGAGTGTAGAAGTGGAGGAGTGATAGAAGTGAGGAGGTGAGGAGTGTAGAAGTGAGGAGGTGAGGTGAGGAGGTGAGGAGTGTAGAAGTGAGTGTAGAGTGAGGAGTGTAGAAGTGAGGAGTGTAGAAGTGAGGAGGTGAGGTGAGGAGGTGAGGAGTGTAGAAGTGAGTGTAGAAGTGAGGAGGTGAGGAGTGTAGAAGTGAGTGTAGAAGTGAGGAGGTGAGGTGAGGAGTGTAGAGTGAGGAGGTGAGGTGAGGAGGTGAGGAGTGTAGAAGTGAGTGTAGAAGTGAGGAGGTGAGGTGAGGAGGTGAGGAGTGTAGAAGTGAGTGTAGAAGTGAGTGTAGAAGTGAGGAGTGTAGAAGTGAGGAGGTGAGGAGTGTAGAAGTGAGGAGGTGAGAGTGTAGAAGTGAGGAGGTGAGGTGAGGAGTGTAGAAGTGATGAGTGTAGAAGTGAGGAGGTGAGGAGTGTAGAAGTGAGGAGGTGAGGTGAGGAGTGTAGAAGTGAGAGTGTAGAAGTGAGGAGGTGAGGAGTGTAGAAGTGAGGAGGTGTAGAAGTGAAGAGTGTAGAAGTGAGGAGGTGAGGAGTGTAGAGTGAGGAGTGCGTAGAAGTGAGGAGTGTAGAAGTGAGGAGGTGAAGTGAGGAGTGTAGAAGTGAAGAGTGTAGAGGTGTAGAAGTGAGGAGGTGAGGTGAGGAGGTGAGGAGTGTAGAAGTGAAGAGTGTAGAAGTGAAGAGTGTAGAAGTGAGGAGTGTAGAAGTGAAGAGTGTAGAAGTGAGGAGTGTAGAAGTGTAGAGGTGTAGAAGTGAAGAGTGTAGAGTGAAGAGTGTAGAAGTGAAGAGTGTAGAAGTTAGAGGTGTCGAGTGAGTGTAGAAGTGAAGAGTGTAGAAGTGAAGAGTGTAGAAGTGTAGAGGTGTAGAAGTGAAGAGTGTAGAAGTGAAGAGTGTAGAAGTGAAGAGTGTAGAAGTGTAGAGGTGTAGAAGTGAAGAGTGTAGAAGTGAAGAGTGTAGAAGTGAAGAGTGTAGAAGTGAAGAGTGTAGAAGTGAAGAGTGTAGAAGTGAAGAGTGTAGAAGTGTAGAGGGTGTAGAAGTGAAGAGTGTAGAAGTGAAGAGTGTAGAAGTGAAGAGTGTAGAAGTGTAGAGGTGTAGAAGTGAAGAGTGTAGAAGTGAAGAGTGTAGAAGTGAAGAGTGTAGAAGTGAAGAGTGTAGAAGTGAAGAGTGTAGAAGTGAAGAGTGTAGAAGTGACGGTTCCCAGATAAAGGAGGTGAATCAGTCGACTCGGCCGGACGACTGACGTCGCCACGGCAACCCCCTCAGTGTTTTGGAGGGTCTATCGGCTCCACTATTTGGGCAACAGGACGCGTCGCCCCGCCCCGCCGGGCGAGACGGGCGGTGCTAACGAGGTTAGGGGGGGCAGAAGCAGGTTAGCATCGAGTGCAGGGGGAACGTGATCCAGAGCGGCCAGACTGGACGCCGTAATTACTGTCAGCCCATCGACCGGCTGAGTGCAGATAAAGTGTCTCCAGGCCGGCGGGGCGTAAGGACGTCAGGGAAG
>NW_027662120.1:0-16058 GCF_963422515.1 Blennius ocellaris | reverse complement strand
ATCTGATGTTAGAGGAGGAATACGCTCTATAATCTGGATTAGAGGAGGAAGATGCTCTATAATCTGGTGTTAAAGGAGGAAGATGCTCTATAATGTGATGTTATGTTGGAGGTGAATGAAGATGGACTTGTTCAGGCTTCTTACTGAGTGAAGAGCCGCAAAGCAGCAACATATAGTGTTTATTTTCCATCTTCCTTAACACACACACACACACACACACACACACACACACACACACACACACACACACACACACACACACACACACACACACACACACACACACACACACACACACACACACACACACACACACACACACACACACACCTCTTAACCTCTTCAGTCACAAAGAATCACATTTATCCAGACCCTCCTGTGTTCATTCAGCGCCACACTGCTGCTCTGTGCTGGACTCTGTGAAGAGTGTGTGTGTGTGTGTGTGTGTGTGTGTGTGTGTGTGTGTGTGTGTGTGTGTGTGTGTGTGTGTGTGTGTGTGTGTGTGTGTGTGTGTGTGTGTGTCTGTGTGTGTGTGTGTGTGACTTCATTACTCCATTTCTCTTGGATTTAAGAAGCAGCTCAGACTTAAGAACCGACAATGTTCTCCAGCAGAACAGTAACTACAGAACCTGGATTCATGTGAGTTCAGGTTCAAACACTCAGTAATTAACTCAGTTACACTGAAGCCCTTCTGATACACTGAGTTAGTTCAGGAGTTTGTTCGGGAGTTAGTCTGGGAGTTTGTCCAGGAGTTAGTCAGGGAGTTTTTCAGGAGTTTGTCCGGGAGTTAGTCTGGGAGTTGGTTCGAGAGTTGGTTCGGGAGTTGGTTCGGGAGTTAGTCCGGGAATTAGTTCCAGAGTTTGTCTGGGAGTCGGTTCGGGAGTTGGTTCGGTAGTTGGTTCGGGAGTTTGTTCGGGAGTTAGTTCAGGAGTTAGTCAGGGAGTTTTTTAGGAGTTTGTCCGGGAGTTAGTCTGGGAGTTGGTTCGAGAGTTGGTTCGGGAGTTAGTCATGGAGTTTCTTCAGAAGTTGGTGCAGGTGTTTGTTCAGGAGTTTGTTCGGGAGTTCTTTCAGGAGTTTGTTCGGGAGTTAGTTCAGGGGTTTGTTCGGGAGTTAGTCTGGGAGTCGGTTCAGGAGTTTGTTCGGGAGTTCTTTCAGGAGTTTGTTCGGGACTTAGTTCAGGGGTTTGTTCGGGAGTTCTTTCAGGAGTTTGTTTGGGACTTAGTTCAGGGGTTTGTTCGGGAGTTCTTTCAGGAGTTTGTTCGGGACTTAGTCTGGGAGTCGGTTCAGGAGTTAGTCCAGGAGTTTGAGAGCAGCAGACAGGTCAGCAGAGACTGTGGCTCCAGGATGATGAACTACAGTGGCTGACCGCTGACGGACGTCCGTCCAGACGAGACACCGGCGCCCCGCGATGCTATGCTAGCAGGCGCTACGGCGACGTGGCGTTCAAACCAACGTTTCCAGTCAGGATGCAGTTTGACGTTGTGTTTTTACAGGAACGTGAGGATCTTTATTTAGCAGCTCGTTCTGAAAACACGTCAGAGTCAGAGAGTGAATTCTGCTGCGCCGAGGCTCCGGACTGTGGGAAAACTTCAGCTGCGTGTTTCACACACACACGAGTGAGAAACGTGCTGCTTTAAAAAAAAGAAAAACTGCCACCGAGTCACATTGAAACCATCGTCTGTCAGGAGTGTGTGAGCTGTGTGTGTGTGTGTGTGTGTGTGTGTGTGTGTGTGTGTGTGTGTGTGTGTGTGTGTGTGTGTGTGTGTCTCACTGTCTGCTGCCGCGCTGCCGTTGGGCAAGGTTCCCAGGTCAACAACCATCCCGTCCAGACAGACGTTGAGTTCTCCTCCGGCTACAAGCGAGCCTTTGTTCTCCGTCTGCAGCACCAAACTCAGCTGCACGTTCTCCACTAGAGGGAGCAAGAGAGGTTCAGGGGAGCACTGGAACCATTAGAACCACAGGAACCATTAGAACTACTGGAACCATTAGAACCACAGGAACCATTAGAACTACTGGAACCATTAGAACCACAGGAACCATTAGAACTACTGGAACCAGTAGAACTACTGGAACCATTAGAACTACTGGAACCAGTAGAACTACAGGAACTACAGGAACCACAGGAACCACAGGAACCATGGGAATCACAGTGGGTACAGTAGATCTAGTGGGTACAGTAGATCCAGTGGATCCAGTATATCCAGTGGGTACAGTGGATCCAGTATATCCGATGGGTACAGTGGATCCGGTAGATCTACTGGGTACGGTAGATCTAGTGGGTACAGTAGATCTAGTGGATAAAGTAGATCTATGGGATACAGTAGATCTAGTGGGTACGGTAGATCTAGTGGGTACAGTAGATCTATGGGATACAGTAGATCTAGTGGGTACAGTAGATCTAGTGGGTACGGTAGATCTATGGGATACAGTAGATCTAGTGGGTACAGTAGATCTAGTGGGTACGGTAGATCTAGTGGGTACAGTGGATACAGTAGATCTTGTGGATCTAGTGGATACAGTAGATCTAGTGGATACAGTAGATCTAGTGGGTACAGTAGATCTAGTGGGTACAGTAGATCTAGTGGGTACGGTAGATCTATGGGATACAGTAGATCTAGTGGGTACAGTAGATCTAGTGGGTACGGTAGATCTAGTGGGTACAGTGGGTACAGTAGATCTTGTGGATCTAGTGGATACAGTAGATCTAGTGGATACAGTAGATCTAGTGGGTACAGTAGATCTAGAGGGTGCAGTGGAAAAACAGGATCTACAAGGTGGGTGTTCCCTGTGGCTGTGAGAGCAGGCGTAGGGCTGTGAGAGCAGGCGTAGGGCTGCAGGGTTGGGGACCTTACTTCTGCCCTGGTGGGAGCGTAGGGTGTCCAGCAGGTCGATGGTGGCGCTGCCCAGCAGCTCCTTCCTCAGGGTGTGGCAGCTCCACAGCTTCAGGTCCAGACGGCTCTGGGGGGTCACGTTCCTGACACACACACACACACACACACACACACACACACACACACACACACACACACACACACACACACACACACACACACACACACACACACACACACACACACACACACACACACACACACACACACACACACACACACACACACACACACACACACACACACACACACACACACACACACACACAATGGCATCAAGCAACAGCGCCCCCCAGTGGCCCGGCAGACTCACTACAGGCTGCTGCAGTGGAAACAATCCTGGTTTTTAACTGATCAGGTGAAACGTCGTCGTGGAAACGAGGCCTGAACTGTGTGTGTGTGTGTGTGTGTGTGTGTGTGTGTGTCTCACAGGGTGAGGTCCTCGTTCCACTGCAGCTCCAGGTGTCCGCTCCGTTTGCCCGTCTTCTTGGTCTCGCTGGTCAGCCCGTCGGCCGTCACCTCCACGAAGGAGCTGAGACGCGACTGACGGGTCGGCAGCTTCGGGGACTGAGGCTTCGCCGACACCACTGCACACACACACACACACACACACACACACACACACACACACACACACACACACACACACACACACACACACACACACACACACACAGAGTCATATTTGTTGAATTTCAAGTGAAAACATCTGAATAAACTCAATCACATTGAAAATACGACTTGTTTTTCATTGAAGCGTTTTATTGTGAAGGGGTGGAAATAATGTGATTCCCTTGATCCCCCTGGGTGGGTGAGCCTGCAGCGCCCCCCAGTGGGGAACAGGAAGACCTGCTCAGTACCGACGGTCCAGAGGCTCCATCCTGCTTCATTTCACATTAAAAGTCTCAATAAATGTGACTTTATTTATTTCACTTTATTTAAATAAAAACAAGGAAGGATCACTTCTAATGTCGCTATTTTATATAAAAGCTTTGTTGTTCAGTGATTTCACCAAAAAATAATTTAGTTTAAAAAGATCCCCTTGTGTTCACTTCATAACATCTTATTTGTTTGTCATTTATTTTGAAAGGAAGATGCTCTCTGACCTGTAAGTCAGCTCTTCTTGAAGGAACACATGAGTGAAACAGCGACAACAGGAAGCAGCAGCTGAACATGAGTCACAGTGACGCAACCAAGACAATTTGAACAAAAGTAACTAGTTACTTTTGTCTGTGCACAGTAATCAGTTACCTTTCAGGATGAGCTGAGATTTCTCTGGAGTGACACTTCCTGGTCTGCTGACGCCGGCGGCCGCCATCACATCCTGCTCTGAGCACAAGGGACAGTTACTGCATGACTGTCAAAATAAAACTACTGAGTTACACTGTTAGTACATGACTGTCAAAAGAAAACCACCAAGTTACACTGTTAGTACACGACTGTCAAAATAAAACTACTGAGTTACACTGTTATTACAGTGACTGTCAAAATAAAACTACTGAGTTACACTGTTAGTACAGTGACTGTCAAAATAAAACTACCACGTTGGACTGTTATTACAGTGACTGTCACAATAAAACCACCACTTTGGACTGTTATTACATTGACTGTCAAAATAAAACTTCTGAGTTACACTGTAAGTACACGACTGTCAAAATAAAACTACTGAGTTACACTGTTAGTACACGACTGTCAAAATAAAACTACTGAGTTACACGGTTAGTACATGACTGTCAAAATAAAACCACTGAGTTACACGGTTAGTACACGACTGTCAAAATAAAACTACTGAGTTACACTGTTAGTACAGTGACTGTCAAAATAAAACTACTGAGTTACACTGTTAGTACAGTGACTGTCAAAATAAAACTTCTGAGTTACACTGTAAGTACACGACTGTCAAAATAAAACTACTGAGTTACACTGTTAGTACACGACTGTCAAAATAAAACCACTGAGTTACACGGTTAGTACACGACTGTCAAAATAAAACTACTGAGTTACACTGTTAGTACAGTGACTGTCAAAATAAAACTACTGAGTTACACTGTTAGTACAGTGACTGTCAAAATAAAACTACTGAGTTACACTGTTAGTACACGACTGTCAAAATAATACTACTGAGTTACACTGTTAGTACACGACTGTCAAAATAATACTACTGAGTTACACTGTTAGTACACGACTGTCAAAATAAAACTACTGAGTTACACTGTTAGTACACGACTGTCAAAATAATACTACTGAGTTACACTGTTAGTACACGACTGTCAAAATAAAACTACTGAGTTACATTGTTAGTACACAACTGTCAAAATAAAACCACTGAGTTACACTGTTCGTACACGACTGTCAAAATAAAAGCACTGAGTTACACTGTTAGTACATGACTGTCAAAATAAAACCACTGAGTTACACTGTTAGTACACGACTGTCAAAATAAAACCACTGAGTTACACTGTTAGTACACAACTGTCAAAATAAAACCACTGAGTTACACTGTTCGTACACGACTGTCAAAATAAAAGCACTGAGTTACACTGTTAGTACACGACTGTCAAAATAAAACTACTGAGTTACACGGTTAGTACACGACTGTCAAAATAAAACTACTGAGTTACACGGTTAGTACATGACTGTCAAAATAAAACCACTGAGTTACACTGTTAGTACATGACTGTCAAAATAAAACTACTGAGTTACACTGTTAGTACATGACTGTCAAAATAAAACTAACAAGTTACACTGTTAGTACACGACTGTCAAAATAAAACTACTGAGTTACACGGTTAGTACATGACTGTCAAAATAAAACCACTGAGTTACACTGTTCGTACACGACTGTCAAAATAAAAGCACTGAGTTACACTGTTAGTACACGACTGTCAAAATAAAACTACTGAGTTACACGGTTAGTACACGACTGTCAAAATAAAACTACTGAGTTACACGGTTAGTACATGACTGTCAAAATAAAACCACTGAGTTACACTGTTAGTACATGACTGTCAAAATAAAACTACTGAGTTACACGGTTAGTACACGACTGTCAAAATAAAACTAACAAGTTACACTGTTAGTACACGACTGTCAAAATAAAACTACTGAGTTACACGGTTAGTACATGACTGTCAAAATAAAACCACTGAGTTACACGGTTAGTACACGACTGACAAAATAAAACTACTGAGTTACACGGTTAGTACATGACTGTCAAAATAAAACTACTGAGTTACACTGTTAGTACATGACTGTCAAAATAAAACCACTGAGTTACACTGTTAGTACATGACTGTCAAAATAAAACTACTGAGTTACACTGTTAGTACATGACTGTCAAAATAAAACTACTGAGTTACACTGTTAGTACACGACTGTCAAAATAAAACCACTGAGTTACACTGTGAGTACAGTGACTGTCAAAATAAAACTACTGAGTTACACGGTTAGTACAGTGACTGTCAAAATAAAACCACTGAGTTACACTGTGAGTACAGTGACTGTCAAAATAAAACCACTGAGTTACACGGTTAGTACACGACTGTCAAAATAAAACTACCAGGTTACACTGTTATTACAGTGACTGTCAAAATAAAACTACCAGGTTACACTGTTATTACAGTGACTGTCAAAATAAAACTACCAGGTTACACTGTTATTACAGTGACTGTCAAAATAAAACTACCGAGTTACACTGTTACTACAGTGACTGTCAAAATAAAACTACCAAGTTACACTGTTATTACAGTGACTGTCAAAATAAAACTACCAAGTTACACTGTTATTACAGTGACTGTCAAAATAAAACTACCAAGTTACACTGTTAGTACATGACTGTCAAAATAAAACTACTGAGTTACACTGTTAGTACATGACTGTCAAAATAAAACTACTGAGTTACACTGTTAGTACACGACTGTCAAAATAAAACTAATAAGTTACACTGTTATTACAGTGACTGTCAAAATAAAACTACCAAGTTACACTGTTATTACAGTGACTGTCAAAATAAAACCACTGAGTTACACTGTTATTACAGTGACTGTCAAAAGAAAACTACCAAGTTACACTGTTAGTACAGTGACTGTCAAAATAAAACTACTGCTACACTGTTACTACATGACTGTCAAAATAAAACCACCACGTTGGAGTGTTATTACAGTGACTGTCAAAATAAAACCACCACGTTACACTGTTATTACAGTGACTGTCAAAATAAAACCACCACGTTACACTGTTATTACAGTGACTGTCAAAATAAAACCACCCAGTTGGATTGTTATTACAGTGACTGTCAAAATAAAACCACCCAGTTGATTGTCACTACAGTAGAAAACATAGAATTTTTCCACTATTTAATTATTTCCTGTGTTTCGTTGCTTCAGGAGTTTATTTTGGCGGGTCAGGGGGCGGAGCTTCAACCTGATTGGTTCACCAGGTCGTCTCTGCTTCTTGTTTCATTTCACAGTTTAGATGTTTAAAGTCACATTTCTGTTGTTTTCAGCCACTTTGTGCTCAAGAGGATGATGAAGTTCATCTTCATCTTCACCATCACCATCATCATCATCATCATCACCTTGAGCACAGTCAGAGGGGCAGCCTGCACAGGTGGATGCTGGGAAACTGAGCTGACCTCAGCAACACACACACACACACACACACACACACACCAGTGTTGTGTGTGTGTGTGTGTGTGTGTGTGTGTGTTCAGGAGCTGCAGCATCAAGGTGACTGCTCCGAGCTCCTGCTGGGGGGGGGGGGGGGGGAGGGGGGGGGGGGAGAAGAGAAGAGGGGAGGAGAGAAAAAGGAGGAAGAGGGGGAGGAAGAGGAGAGGAGGAGGTAGAGTGGGAGAGGAGGGTGAGGAGAAGAGGAGTGGGAGAGGAGGGTGAGGAGAAAGAGGAGGAGGAAGAGGAGGAAGAGTGGGAGAGGAAGAGGAGGAAGAGGAAGAGGAGGAAGAGTGGGAGAGGAAGAGGAGGAAGAGGAGTGGGAGAGGAGGGTGAGGAGGAAGAGGAGGAGGAGGAGGAGGAAGAGGAGGAGGGGAGGAGAGAAAAAGGAGAAGAGGAGTAGGAAGAGGAGGAGGATGAGGAGAGGAGGAGGAAGAGGAGGGGGAAGAGGAGGGGGAGGAAGAAGAGTGGGAGAGGAGGGTGAGGAGAAGAGGAAGAGGAGGGTGAGGAGAAGAAAGAGGAGGAGGAGGAAGAAGAGTGGGAGAGGAGGGTGAGGGAGAAGAGGAGGAGGAAGAGGAAGAGGAGGAAGAGTGGGAGAGGAAGAGGAGGAAGAGGAGTGGGAGAGGAGGGTGAGGAGGAAGAGGAGGAGGAAGAGGAAGAGGAAGAGGAGGAAGAGTGGGAGAGGAAGAGGAGTGGGAGAGGAAGAGGAGTGGGAGAGGAGGGTGAGGAGGAAGAGGAGGAGGAAGAGGAAGAGGAGGAAAAGGAGGAGGAGGAGGAGGAAGAGAAGAGAAAGAGTGGGACGAGGAGGGTGAGGAGGAGGAAGAGGAGGGTAAGGAGGAAGAGGAGGAAGAGGAAGAGGGAGCACATCACAGTACTGATGAAGCACAGCTGCCCACTGATCTCAGACGACGACACAAACAACAACAACAACAACAACACCAACACCACCATCATCATCCTCATCTTCCTCCTCCTGTATCAACCTTGAGCCCAGGGGCCGCCGGAACCCCGGTTCTGCTGCAGAGCCGCTGACTTGACACTATTAACCCTTTAACTGCCCCTCAACTGGACCGGAACGCCCCCGGGGAGTTTAATGCCCCCCGACACAAACACAAACGCGGAAGATGATGAAGGGGGGGTTTCAGCTCAGCTGCGTCAACAAAGGCAAAGTCCACAGGGAGCTTCCGGCTCACACTTTCACAATAAAGCAAACGGGGAACTTGTTTACTGAAAACGAAACCAAGAAGTCACAAGAACACAATGAAACCTGAACATTGTTATTTCTATTTCTTCACCGAAATAATTCTAGTTATTAGGTTTTTACTTTGAAGTTGTCCTTTTTTTCCCCCTCAGTAATTTTCTTATTTGAGAAACGTGTAAGCTTTAATTTCTAAAACTGCAATATGAAATAATTAGTAATCTTGTCAGTAATTTAATTGCGCTTATTTGTATTTGATTTATTATTTGTATATGTTATGTATTTATTCGGGTTTTTTTTTTTAAAAGGTTTGTTTGGTTCAGTTTAACTTCAGTTTCCATGCAGGGAAACATTTGTTTCGTTTTTTTCTATTAATCGGAATAACTATGAAATGTATTCCATTTTCATTTAGTTATTAATTGTAAAACATTTAGGTGATAGTGTGAACTTGAATAAACGTACTAATTCATGCTCATTATATCAATGAGACTGAACTTGGTAACCATATATAGCTATAAACATCTATTAACAATATATATTTGATTGTTACAAACCACACAAACAGAGTTGCAGCAATTGAACTAATAAAAGTCATTGTTTTTGAGAGAAAAGATATTAAATCTGACAACGCATTTGTTCGGTCTTATTTTGAAGGGGAAGCGGATAAGACGTATCTAAATGTGGCCCGCTTGCCGCACCGATGCTAACTGTTAGCCTCCGAGCTCCGCAGGATTTTATAAAAGGACACGCCGATAAAACCCGCCCTGGCGGCCAGACGGCGGGCGGAAGCGGCCCGGCGGCCACTCGGTCCGCGCCGGAAGCCCGCGGCCCGCGCTGCCACGCGGCCAGCTGCGGCTGAAATCGGCAGTTTGTCGGCGTTTCTCGTACCTTTTTTTCAGCTGCGATCCGCCGCTGCCGCTACTCAACTCTCATTTCCGCCCCAGTGACGGCACCACGTGACCCAGTGACGAGGCACGTGACCTCATCTCTCGCCGCGCGCAGGGGAGTGTGGGACGTAAACAAACTAAACACGGGGGGTTTAAATGAGGGGAAATAAAGAAAGTCTAATAAAGTTATGGTGTCTGGTCAAACTACTATTATTATATTGTATTAAATATATTATATTAAATATTATTATCATTAATACAGCTAGCTTTATATTCACAACATTTTAATACGTTAAATAAAAGTAAGGATAAAAAGAGATTCACTGTATAATATTATTATTATTCATATAGTTAGCTTTATATTCACTTCTAGTTTTTGAAAAAATATTTTAACACATTAAATGAAAGTAAGGTTAAAAAGCCACTGGATTTAATGCTAAAACGCTGAAAGACAAGTTGACAAAATGTAATTGATCTCAACTTTTTAAATCTGATTTAAAATGGAAGTGATTACATTAAATTGATTTATTTGACCCGTCGGCCTGAGAAGACGAGGAGAAGCTCAGTTTTATCTATTTTTCCGGAGCGTCGGGTTCAAGATGAATCCCGACATCGTGCAGACGGAACAGAAAAAGTAACGGCTTCGGTACAAAGAAGGACTTCACAGATCAGATTTATTTATAAAAAAAAAAAAAAAAAAAAGGAACACAACAAAAACTAGCTTGGAGCCTGCCAGACGCAGAGAAGTTGAACGAGGGCGAGGCTCAGTTGATGGTGAGGACGTCGCTCTGGATCTCGTGGCTCAGCTGCGTCTGCAGGTCGCTCAGCTTCTTCTTCAGGACGGCGAGCGCCGACATGACGATGGTCTCCGGCCGCAGCGAGCCGCACGACTCCACGTTGTAGAAGAACCTGCGGCACAGACGAGGGCGGGGGGGGGTCAGCTGACCGCCTGCAGCGAGCTCCGGCTCAACGCCGCCAACGTCTGTGAACGTTAGAGCCGGAAACATAAAAAAATGGCCGACAGGAAATGTTCCAGTTTCCCCCGATTGGCGGAAACGTGCCTCAGCTTTGTCTGCATATTGAAAGTACCGCATTTTACCACACGAAAGAGCACATCTGAATTAACCTGCAAAATTAACATATATAGCCGCCTTGACGAAAAGCTGCAGGCGTCCATGTTGGAACTGCAGGGACATGTGGATTTTTTCATATTTTCATTCATTCTCGCAAATCTGTCTTTCATAGTGCTGGAAATTGCGTTTCTGTCTGCAGCTTCGCAGCAGGAGCACGAGGCACACGACACAGGAGTTTCCTCGCCTCGTGCTCCTGCTGCGAAGCTGCAGACAGACAGAGAGACAGAATCATAACCACCAGGTGTTTTATCTCTGTTTATAAAGTATTTTATCGGTTATTTGCAGATTGTGACTCTCAGGAGGAAGATTCCTCAGAGTCCAGCGCTCTAGTTTACGCGATGCACCTGAACGCATCGTTGCCGTCAGTCGTCATGGAGCTCCTGACAGGAAGCAGCAAGACGAGACTCACCAGGAGCAGGAACGTCACTTTTAGGCACGTTTAGGAGAAGCAGAGGCTGAAAACAGCAGGAATCTACAACAGGAAGTAGAATCTGGCGGCAAAAATATATAAATTATCCGCATCGTGTTTCAAAGCTGCAGTTCAAAGCTGCAGTTCAAAGCGACTACTGGCTCTGAATATTAAAACATATCAGATCATCATGTATCTTCAAGCTTCAGGACGTATAAGAAAGGACCGTACAGGTTGTCTCACCTCTCAGGTTTCCCGTTGGGGTCGTAGGGAGCCTGAACCTCGTCCTCCTCGATCTCTGAGTATTCACTCTTCGGCCTGCAAGTCAGAGACACTGCATCATGGGAGGGACGGACAGGGAGACAGGTGGGGACACACGAGACAGGTTGGGACAGAGAGACAGGTTGGGACACAGACAGGGTGGGACAGCAAGACAGGTTGGGACACACGAGACAGGTTGGGACAGTGAGACAGGTTGGGACAGAGAGACAGGTTGGGACAGAGAGACAGGTTGGGACAGTGAGACAGGTTGGGACACACGAGACAGGTTGGGACACACGAGACAGGTTGGGACAGAGAGACAGGTTAGGACACAGACAGGGTGGGGACAGCAAGACAGGTTGGGGACACACGAGACAGGTTGGGACAGAGAGACAGGTTGGGACAGAGAGACAGGTTGGGACAGTGAGACAGGTTGGGACACACGAGACAGGTTGGGACAGGAGAGACAGGTTGGGACACAGACAGGGTGGGACAGCAAGACAGGTTGGGACACACGAGACAGGTTGGGACAGTGAGACAGGTTGGGACAGAGAGACAGGTTGGGACAGAGAGACAGGTTGGGACAGTGAGACAGGTTGGGACACACGAGACAGGTTGGGACCAGAGAGACAGGTTAGGACACAGGAGACAGGTTAGGACACAGGAGACAGGTTAGGACACCGAGATGGGTCGGGACAGCAAGACAGGTTGGGACAGAGAGACAGGGTGGGACAGTGAGACATGTTGGGACAGAGAGACAGGTTGGGACAGAGAGACAGGGTGGGACGGCGAGACAGCAGGCAGGGGACGTACCACTCCTCCGGCCGGGGGTACACGGCTGTGGCGTAGGGCGTTGTCGGGGTCGTACTCGAAGGGACACTCCCGCCGTAGGGTTCCACTTGGCGTGTTCCTTACCGTAACCCTTCTTGGCGTACGCTCTGAGACGGAGCTCCTGACCTTTACGGAGCTTCACCAGGAGGATGTCTGGAGGAGGAGAGGAGGAGGAGGAGGAGGAGGAGGAGGAGAGGAGGAGGAGGGGGAGGAGGAGGGGAGGAGGGGAGGAGAGGAGGAGGAGGAGGAGGAGGAGGAGGAGAGGAGGAGGAGGAGAGGAGGAGGAAGAGGGGGAGGAGGGGGAGGAGAGGAGGAGGAGGGGAGGAGGAGGAGGAAGAGAAGGATGATGAGAAGAGAGGGGAGCTGAGAACAGAACAAACAGCAGGAGGAGGACAGACAGAAGGAAGACAGCAGGAGGACAGACAGCAGGAGGACAGACTGCTGCAGGAGGACAGACAGCAGGAGGAGGACAGACAGCAGGAGGAGGACAGACAGCAGGAGGACAGACAGCAGCAGGAGGAAAACAGCAGCAGGAGGACAGACAGGAGGAGGAGGACAGACAGGAGGAGGACATACAGCAGGAGGACATACAGGCAGGAGGACAGACAGAAGGAGGACAGACAGAAGGAGGACAGACTGCAGGAGGACAGACAGCAGGAGGAGGACAGACAGCAGGAGGAGGACAGACAGCAGGAGGACAGACAGCAGGAGGACAGACAGCAGGAGGAGGACATACAGCAGGAGGAGGACATACAGCAGGAGGGCAGTAGGAGGAGGACAGACAGCAGGACTCACCGTCCTGCTCCACGTAGTCGTTGGGGTCGTTGTCTCGGCTCCTGGACGTCACCTGGACACGTCACATCACAGTCACTCTGGTTCCTTAGCAACCGTCATCGCTACAAACAATTCACCTTCACAACCTCCGCGGTCGGTCGGAAACTGACGGGGGTTCATGTTTCCATGACAACTGAACATGTCGTTTCCACGGCAACATGAGGAGCATCACGTTTCCGTGACGTCGTTCCTCCACGACCACCGAGGGCGTTTGACTTATTACCGACAATAACGTGTCGCCGTAACGACACGTTTCCGTGACTACCAAGGAAGACGATGCGTTTCCATGACGACTGAGGATGATCCATAACGATCCACGAGTTCCATTAAAACCTTTCATGTTCCATCAGTGCTGCGTCTTCACACCAGAATTGAAGTAAGACCAGATTCCGGCTCGGGGGCACCTGCCGAGTACCGCCTGAGATTTTCAGGTGGATCGGCTAGCTCGCGGCCTAGCATGCCCGTTAGCATGCTAGCAAACATTGTCCGATTGAGATGAAATTTGGTAGGTGCCTAATGGGGGCGCTGCGGTCACGAATCACTAGCTAATTAGCTACTTTTGATGCTGTTTTTTCCAAATAAAAGTCATTAAAAAAAAAAAACTTCCAAAATTCTTTCTGATCCGGTCTAGAGGTTCGTGGCCCCCCCGACGGGCTTCAGCGAGGTCACCGAGACTCTCCAGGACTCACCGGGATGACTCGGGGGTTGCTGGACAGCAGGTCTCGTGAGGTGACGTGACGCGTCTGGTCCTCGGAGCAGCGGACGTCCAGCGTCAGCTCCACGGAACACTCCGGACAGAAGTCGTCGCAGGTGCAGTCCTGCAGCAGCAGCAGCAGAGTCAGACTCCGCCCCCCGGGGGCCACATACCTGAGACCAGACGGCGGAGTACCCGGGAGTACTCAGACCAGACGGCGAAGTACCCGGGAGTACTGCATCTTGTCCACGATGTCGTCGCTGGTCAGCGGGATGAGGCCGACTCTGTGGGCGATGAACTCGTCGTGCAGCACCGAGGAGTTGGCGTCGATCTGGATCCAGTCGATGGCTGAAAACCACGTTCCAGTTCAGACTGGTTCTGACCAGCAGGGACCCTTTCCAGGTCTGCTGTGGGTCCTACAGTCCCCCCCACCCCCACCAACCCCCCCACATTTCACTGTACCTATTGTGGGAACTTCTGACACGTTCCCCACATTTGTCCACATTCCCTCCCCACGTTCTCCAATCTCCCCCCCACGTTCTCCAATCTCCCCCCCACGTTCTCCACGCCCCAATCTCCCCCCCACGTTCTCCAATCTCCCCCCCACGTTCTCCACGCCCCAATCTCCCCCCCCACGTTCTCCACGCCCCATCTCCCCCCCACGTTCTCAACGTCCCCCACGTTCTCCACCTCCCCCCACGTTCTCCACTCCCCCTACATTCTCCACTCCCCCCCACGTTCTCCACTCCCCCCTACATTCTCCACTCCCCCCCACGTTCTCCAATTCCCCCCCACATTCTCCACTCCCCCCCACGTTCTCCAATTCCCCCCCACATTCTCCACGGCCCCCACCTCCCCACGTTCTCCACTCCCCCCCTACATTCTCCAATTCCCCCCCACGTTCTCCATCTCCCCCCCACGTTCTCCAATTCCCCCCCACATTCTCCACTCCCCCCCACGTTCTCCAATTCCCCCCCACATTCTCCACTCCCCCCCACGTTCTCCAATTCCCCCCCACATTCTCCACGGCCCCCCACCTCCCCACGTTCTCCACTCCCCCCTACATTCTCCAATTCCCCCCACGTTCTCCATCTCCCCCCCACGTTCTCCAATTCCCCCCCACATTCTCCACTCCCCCCCACGTTCTCCAATTCCCCCCCACATTCTGCCACTCCCCCCCACGTTCTCCAATTCCCCCCCACATTCTCCACGGCCCCCACCTCCCCACGTTCTCCACTCCCCCCTACATTCTCCAATTCCCCCCCACGTTCTCCATCTCCCCCCCACGTTCTCCAATTCCCCCCCACATTCTCCACTCCCCCCCACGTTCTCCAATTCCCCCCCACATTCTCCACTCCCCCCCACGTTCTCCAATTCCCCCCCCACATTCTCCACGGCCCCCACCTCCCCACGTTCTCCACTCCCCCCTACATTCTCCAATTCCCCCCCACGTTCTCCATCTCCCCCCCACGTTCTCCAATTCCCCCCCACATTCTCCACTCCCCCCCACGTTCTCCAATTCCCCCCACGTTCTCCAATTCCCCCCCACATTCTCCACGGCCCCCCACCTCCCCACGTTCTCCACTCCCCCCTACATTCTCCAATTCCCCCCCACGTTCTCCAATTCCCCCCCCACATTCTCCACGCCCTCCACCTCCCCCCCATCCCTCCCACGTTCTCCACCTCCCCCCCATGTTCTCCACCCCCCCACCCCCCCACATTTCACTGTACCTATTGTGGGAACCTCAGACATGAAGACTCGGCGGATGGAGTTCGCCACCCTGAGAAAGAGAAACAAATCTTAAACCAGGATCGATGTTTCACTTACATTGTGGTTTAATTTGGTTTTAGACGTGTTGTTGACGTGTTGATGACGTGTTGTTGACGTGTTGTTGACGTGTTGTTGACGTGTTGATGACGTGTTGATGACGTGTTGATGACGTGTTGATGACTTGAAGCTCCAACAGTCACTTTGAACGTCGGTCTTAGATTTTGCTAGAAACATTTTAAATGATTCAAATTGATTTGTTTATTAATCCTGTGAGCTCGAGATGAGATTTAAATTTAATCTTCACCATTTCTAAACACCTTAACTAAATAAATCGGCTGATTTTAGAAGAAATACGAATTACTTTGATTCATCCAGGTAAATTATGCAGTAAAGATCAACTATGGTGACGTATTAGTGCAGAGAAAAGTAAAGACTGAAACTGGATTGTTGTGAGCGTAGAAACACCGACATGAACTTCTGTCTCT
>NW_027662121.1:101200-146200 GCF_963422515.1 Blennius ocellaris | reverse complement strand
AACCAACCAACCAACCAACCAACTAACGGACCAACCAACCAACCAACCAACGGACCAACCAACCAACCAACCAACCATCCATCCATCCAACCAACCAACGGACCAACCATCCATCCAACCAACCAACGGACCAACCAACCAACGGACCAACCAACCAACCAACCAACGGACCAACCATCCAACCAACCAACGGACCAACCAACCAACCGACCAACCGACCAACCAACCAACCAACCAACCAACCAACGGACCAACCAACCAACCAACCAACGGACCAACCAACCAACCAACCAACCACCCAACCAACCAACCAACCAACGGACCAACCAACCAACCAACCAACCACCCAACCAACCAACCAACCAACCAACCAACGGACCAACCAACCAACCAACGGACCAACCACCCAACCAACCAACCAACCAACGGACCAACCAACCAACCAACCAACCACCCAACCAACCAACCACCCAACCAACCACTGTACTGACTGAACCAAAGACTGAGTGACCAACCAGCCGACTGACCAAGAGCCAGTCTGGTTGGTTGGTCAGTGTACCGATGGATTACCTGTGACATCAGCCGCCATGAGTCCCTCGGCTCTCATGACCTTCACCTGCACGACGCCGACGTCCTTCACGTTGCAGAAGGACCTGGCCGGCCGCTGGAGGAGACAGCAGAGCTCAGACCCTCGTCCACTCAAGACCTTACCCTCCAGGTTTCCACGGCGACGCCGCTCACGTATCGCTCCAGGATCTCCCGGCGCTCCTGCGGGTCGTCCAGCGGCGTCACCGACAGGTCTGCGATGGAGACGGCGGCCGAGGCGGTCAGGGTGACCAGCAGCACCACGAAGCCCCGGGACTCCTCCAGGGGGAGCTCCAGGTGGTGGGTCCGCTCCTTGGCCAGCCTGGACAGGTCCAGCTGGCACCTGGACCCAGAACCCCGGACCCCCGTCCCAGTGGGATCGGTTACAGGACCAGGACAAGGGACCCAGAACCCCGGACCCCGTCCCAGTGGGATCAGTTACAGGACCAGGTGAAGGGACCCAGAACCCCGGACCCCCGTCCCAGTGGGATCGGTTACAGGACCAGGTGAAGGGACCCAGAACCCCGGACCCCCGTCCCAGTGGGATCGGTTACAGGACCAGGACAAGGGACCCAGAACCCCGGACCCCCGTCCCAGTGGGATCGGTTACAGGACCAGGACAAGGGACCCAGAACCCCAGACCCCCGTCCCAGTGGGATCGGTTACAGGACCAGGTGAAGGGACCCAGAACCCCGGACCCCGTCCCAGTGGGATCGGTTACAGGACCAGGTCAAGGGAACACGCTAAACCTTCGTCATGTTTAGGACGCCACAACCCTAACCCTATCCTCACCCCTAACCCTAACTTAACCCCAACCCCACCCCTTACCCCAACCTATCCCTAACTCCAACCCTAACCTCAACCTAACCCTAACCTCACCCCTTACCTCAACCTAACCCTAACTCCAACCCTAACCTCAACCTAACCCTAACCTCACCCCTTACCTCAACCTAACCCTAACTCCAACCCTAACCTCAACCTAACCTTAACCAAATCCCACCCCTTACCCCAACCTAACCCTAACTCGAACCCTAACCTCACCCCTTACCGGGACCGGAACCCTAAATCCAACCCTAACCTCAACCTAACCCTAACCTCACCCCTTACCTCAACCTAACCCTAACCTCACCCCTTACCTCAACCTAACCCTAACCTCACCCCTTACCTCAACCTAACCCTAACTCCAACCCTAACCCCACCCCTTACCCCAACCTTACCTAACCCTAACCTCAACCTAGCCCTAACCCCAACCTAGCCCTAACCCCACCCCTTACCTCAACCTAGCCCTAACCCCACCCCTTACCTCAATCCCAACCTAACCCCACCCCTTACCTCAACCTAGCCCTAACCCCACCCCTTACCTCAATCCCAACCTAACCCCACCCCTTACCTCAATCCCAACCTAACCCCACCACTTATCCCAACCTAACCCCACCCCTTACCCCAACCTAACCCTGACCCCACCCCTTACCACAACCTAGCCCTAACCCCAACCCCCATCACTGTGAACAAAACCGTTTGAAAACGTTGTAAAAGAGAGAAAACGACACTTCAGTCACCGTCACCATAACATCAACCCAACTTTGTACTTTTATTTTGACAGTCCCCATAATAGAAATCCAACTCGTTGGTTTTATTTTGACAGTCAAGGCGCACACACACACACACACACTGACCGGCCGATGAAGTCGTCCCTCCGGCCGGTGTCTCTGTCCCACACCGTGATCTCCAGCACTCCTCCACTCTCCTCGTACAGGTGGAGGTCGAACTGCTCCCTCCACTGGGGGCTCAGAGTCTTAGGCACAGTCTACACACACACACAAACACACACACACACACACACACACACACACACACACACACACACACACACACACACACACACACACACACACACACACACACACGTAAACCGTGATCTTTCCTGTCACCAACAGGTGGCGCTGCGTCTGTATGGACTTTTGCATGTAGATTTAATCGCGGCAGGACTCTGACACCTCACTTCCTGTTTGATGGCGAACCATCAGGTTTTTTGCGGCAGGTTGCCATGGCAACGCTCTCTGACTTTTGCAAAGTGTTTTCATCCCCTATAGGCGTCTTGGTTTTTACCCTGCAGGAGGAGGTCAACGCCAGGATGTCACTTCCTGTTGCGTTGGGAGTCTGATGTTCTCCTGTGTCCTGATGTGCTTCACGTCAATCGGCCAATCACTGGAGTCCGGTGTATGATAACACAATGCCTTGAACCTCCTCTCGCCAGCAGGTGGCGCTACGACTGTGACTGGACATGAGCATGTGGACGTGTTCGGGACAGCACTGTGGCGACACACGTGTGGTTTCAGGCAGATTGCAGCACGCAGAGCAGGGTTACGCATCACTTCCTGTTTCGTGGCGAACCAGCAGATATTCATCAACACACACCTGAACACACACACACACACACACACACACCTTGCTGCGGTACTTCTGCGGGCCCAGCCGGAACTTGACGTAGGGGTCACTCAGGCCGTTGGGGTCCATCGGGGTCAGGCTCCGCCCCTCGATCAGCGCGATGCTCACGATGCCGCGCCACAGCTGGGACTTACGGTGCAACTCGGAGAGGCGGAGGGACTGCTGCTGCTGACACACACACACACACACACACACACACACACACACACACACACACACACACACACACACACACACACACACACACACACACACACACACACACACACACACACACACGCACACAATCTGAATATGTCCGGTTACACATCAGGAGAAATGAGGCACAGCAGGGCTCGGATCTTTAAACGTTTCTTATTAAAACGTATTTATTTGAAAAGTTATATAAAAAAATACAAGATCGGGGGAAATGTTCCTTCTTGTTTCATTTCCTGCGTCACGTCGGCCTTATTGACGTTTGACATCGTGAACGTGTCGGCCTGATCGAGGTCAAAGGTTAAAGACGAGAGCCCCGCCCACCGACAGTGCACGGAGACGACCGCGGCACCGACACAGGAAGTGGTCGACATTCAGCAGCTAACGTCTGCTTCCTGTCCGACGGAAGTGATGAAAAGACAGAAACTACAGACATCGACACCACGATGACGATGATGATGGTGACGACGATGATGAAGGTGAGAGGAAACACGCAGGTGAGGCTTTACCTTGGTGGATCGTTTCCAGGATCTCCTGAGCAGCATCGTCTGAACAACATAAAGAATCGTTAAGACCTCCGAAACTCTGGGGAAAATACAGCAAACTACGAGAAAAACTCTGGGGAAACTACAGCAAACTAGGAGAAAAACTCTGGGGAAGCTACAGCAAACTACGAGAAAAACTCTGGGGAAACTACAGCAAACTACGAGAAAAACTCTGGGGGAACTACAGCAAACTACGAGAAAAACTCTGGGGAAGCTACAGCAAACTACGAGAAAAACTCTGGGGAAACTACAGCAAACTACGAGAAAAACTCTGGGGGAACTACAGCAAACTACGAGAAAAACTCTGGGGAAACTACAGCAAACTACGAGAAAAACTCTGGGGAAGCTATAGCAAACTACGAGAAAAACTCTGGGGAAGCTACAGCAAACTACGAGAAAAACTCTGGGGAAACTACAGCAAACTACGAGAAAAACTCTGGGGGAACTACAGCAAACTACGAGAAAAACTCTGGGGAAACTACAGCAAACTACGAGAAAAACTCTGGGGAAGCTATAGCAAACTACGAGAAAAACTCTGGGGAAACTACAGCAAACTACGAGAAAAACTCTGGGGAAGCTATAGCAAACTATGAGAAAAACTCTGGGGAAGCTACAGCAAACTACTAGAAAAACTCTGGGGAAGCTACAGCAAACTACTAGAAAAACTCTGGGGGAAGCTACAGCAAACTACTAGAAAAACTCTGGGGAAACTACAGCAAACTACTAGAAAACTCTGGGGGAACTACAGCGAACTACGAGAAAAACTCTGGGGAAACTACAGCAAACTACGAGGAAAACACTGGGGAAACTACAGCAAACTACTAGAAAACTCTGGGGAAACTACAGCAAACTACGAGAAAAACTCTGGGGGAACTACAGCAAACTACTAGAAAAACTCTGGGGGAACTACAGCAAACTACGAGAAAAACTCTGGGGGAACTACAGCAAACTACTAGAAAAACTCTGGGGAAACTACAGCAAACTACGAGAAAAACTCTGGGGGAACTACAGCAAACTACTAGAAAAACTCTGGGGAAACTACAGCAAACTACTAGAAAAACTCTGGGGAAACTACAGCAAACTACTAGAAAAACTCTGGGGAAACTACAGCAAACTACTAGAAAAACTCTGGGGAAGCTACAGCAAACTACTAGAAAAACTCTGGGGGAAGCTACAGCAAACTATGAGAAAAACTCTGGGGGAACTACAGCAAACTACGAGAAAAACTCTGGGGAAACTACAGCAAACTACTAGAAAAACTCTGGGGGAACTACAGCAAACTACTAGAAAAACTCTGGGGGAACTACAGCAAACTACGAGAAAAACTCTGGGGAAACTACAGCAAACTACTAGAAAAACTCTGGGGGAACTACAGCAAACTACGAGAAAAACTCTGGGGAAACTACAGCAAACTACTAGAAAAACTCTGGGGAAGCTACAGCAAACTACGAGAAAAACTCTGGGGGAACTACAGCAAACTACTAGAAAAACGACACACGACCACATGCAAGTCATTTCAAACCAGCTGGGACCAGTGTCCTCAGACAGGTGTTTTGAGGAGCATCCATGGTCAGTTGACCTCTGACCCAACCGTTGACCTCTGACCCAACTGTTGACCTGACCCAACCATTGACCTGACCCAACTGTTGACCTGACCCAACCGTTGACCTGACCCAACCATTGACCTCTGACCCAACCGTTGACCTCTGACCCAACCGTTGACCTGACCCAACCATTGACCTCTGACCCAACCGTTGACCTCTGACCCAACCGTTGACCTCTGACCCAACCGTTGACCTGACCCAACCATTGACCTCTGACCCAACCGTTGACCTCTGACCCAACCGTTGACCTGACCCAACCATTGACCTCTGACCCAACCGTTGACCTGACCCAACCATTGACCTCTGACCCAACCGTTGACCTCTGACCCAACTGTTGACCTGACCCAACCATTGACCTGACCCAACTGTTGACCTGACCCAACCGTTGACCTGACCCAACCGTTGACCTGACCCAACCATTGACCTCTGACCCAACCGTTGACCTCTGACCCAACCGTTGACCTGACCCAACCATTGACCTCTGACCCAACCGTTGACCTGACCCAACCGTTGCCTTAACCCGTTGACCTCTGACCTCAGCAGTGGAATACAACACAACAAATATTTTCCTCTTGATGGTTCTACAAGTTTCCTTCACATTATTTCAACAATCTGCACATCATCACATCCTGTTCGTCTGTTCTGCCCTCCATGTTCCTGCGGGAGGCGCTAGGGGGCCAAGAGGAGGAAGAGTCTCCTCCCTCCTCCTCCTCCTCGATCTTCCTCACAGACTGAATCTCATTATAAATTGATGAAGTGAACAAGAGATGAGGGACAGAATGTTCTGGCTCTTTGAGGATCTTCAGCTTCCCTTTGATGCTGAACGACATCTTAATATTTCACCTTAATTCAACTGGACTCATTAAAACATTCAACGCTTTGTGATCTGATCTGTTCAAATTAGATCAAAATAACTGAGAGAAATAATTCAGGCGACTATTATTTATTGTTTTGTTGACGTTCAATAAACGAGTTGGAGGCGTCAGGAGGAAGACTTCAGGTCTGAAACTCTAACAAACATCCTGTTCTGACGAAATATGTCTATAATTAATGCTGATCTCTAGTTTATTCATGGGAGGAGAAGAAGAAGAAGAAGAAGAAGAAGAGAAGAAGGAGAAGAAGAAGAAGAAGGAGAAGAAGAAGATGGGGGGGGCTAAATCACCTGGGGGGCAGATTGAGCTTGGGGGGGGGGGGCTAAATCACCGGGGGGGGGGGGGGACTAGTCTAACGATGTCGCCACTCACTTTATTGACGTACGGTTTCCAGTGATACGTCTTCACCTCCATCTGCTGCAGGAAACAGCAGAACGTAAACTGCTAAGAGTAGCCAACAGGTGCTAACAGGTGCTAAGAGTAGCCAACAGGTGCTAAGAGGTGCTAAGAGTAGCCAACAGGTGCTAACAGGTGCTAAGAGTAGCCAACAGGTGCTAACAGGTGCTAAGAGTAGCCAACAGGTGCTAACAGGTGCTAAGAGTAGCCAACAGGTGCTAACAGGTGCTAAGAGTAGCCAACAGGTGCTAACAGGTGCTAAGAGTAGCCAACAGGTGCTAATAGGTGCTAAGAGTAGCCAAGAGGTGCTAAGAGTAGCTAACAGGTGCTAATAGGTGCTAAGAGTAGCCAACAGGTGCTAATAGGTGCTAAGAGTAGCCAAGAGGTGCTAAGAGTAGCCAACAGGTGCTAATAGGTGCTAAGAGTAGCCAAGAGGTGCTAACAGGTGCTAAGAGTAGCCAACAGGTGCTAACAGGTGCTAAGAGTAGGCAACGGGTGCTAACAGGTGCTAAGAGTAGGCAACAAGTGCTAACAGGTGCTAAGAGTAGCCAACAGGTGCCAAGAGTAGCCAACAGGTGCTAAGAGTAGCCAACGGGTGCTAACAGGTGCTAAGAGTAGCCAACAGGTGCTAACAGGTGCTAAGAGTAGCCAACAGGTGCTAAGAGTAGCCAACAGGTGCTAAGAGTAGCTAACAGGTGCTAAGAGTAGCCAACAGGTGCTAACAGGTGCTAAGAGTAGCCAACTGGTGCTAAGAGTAGCCAACGGGTGCTAACAGGTGCTAAGAGTAGCCAACTGGTGCTAAGAGTAGCCAACGGGTGCTAACAGGTGCTAAGAGTAGGCAACGGGTGCTAACAGGTGCTAAGAGTAGCCAACGGGTGCTAACAGGTGCTAAGAGTAGGCAACGGGTGCTAACAGGTGCTAAGAGTAGCCAACAGGTGCCAACAGGTGCTAACAGGTGCCAACAGGTGCAACAGAGTCGTTCTGAGTCCACGGTGGAACGAGTGAAAACACTTTGTGGAAATGTTGGGGACTCGTTTTCTTGTCGACGGAGGAAATTCTGCTGGTCCAGGAACCAACCTGGTGTCTGCTACTGTTCTTCTCTGCTGTGTGTATGTGTGTGTGTGTGTGTGTGTGTGTGTGTGTGTGTGTGTGTGTGTGTGTGTGTGTGTGTGTGTGTGTGTGTGTGCGCGCTTCCATTACAAGAACGTTAACGTGGAAATGTGTTGAGAGTAAAACGCGATATTGCTGCGTTGCCACTAGAAACGAGGTGCGAACAGGACGTCAGTACCGTCGACATAAAACACTAGACGCCTTGCCTGTGGCGCGGCTACAGTGCTGCCCTCTAGTGGCAAACCACCGACAGACAGAGCTTCTCCTCAGCTTTAAAACGAGGTACGACTTGTGTCGCTACCTGGACCAGCGAGCAAACTACCGATGTTTCAGTGGACCTGCTAGCCTGAAGGTCTTCATGTTGAGCTCCGGGGGGAGACCTATCCAAGATGGCGGCGCGGTGGACACGTAGCGTCCACAGGCGCTAACAGGCGGTGAGGCAGCTAGGTGGGTTCTGCCGGACGTACCGTGGAGTCTCGCCGCTCCTCCAGCGGACTGTCTTTAGGCGTCAGGGTGGCGGCCAGCTCCAGGGTGCCCAGGTCCTGGTCCGGGTGCTGGGGGTCCTTCAGGACCAGGGTCACCGGGATGCTCCTGTCTCACACACACACACACACACACACACTGTAACACACTCTGATCCTGTGTGTGTGTGTGTGTGTGTAGGACTTCCTGACCTGTGCTGCTCCAAAGACTCCAAGTAAAGAAACGCTGAACCCATGAAGTCGTCCTGGAGCGCGAAGTCATAGTCAAACACCTGCAGGACACACACACACACACACACACACACACACACACACACACACACACACACACACACACAC
The DNA here is from genome assembly GCF_963422515.1 of Blennius ocellaris. Lineage (NCBI taxonomy): Eukaryota > Metazoa > Chordata > Actinopteri > Blenniiformes > Blenniidae > Blennius > Blennius ocellaris. Next base: position 137,624 of record NW_027662121.1, on the reverse strand, counting down.
ACACACACACACACACACACACACACACACACACACACACACACACACACACACACACACACACACACGATCAGAGGGTGTGTTACAGTGTGTGTGTGTGTGTGTGTGTGTGTGTGTGTGTGTGTGTGTGTGTGTGTGTGTGTGTGTGTGTGTGTCAGTACCTTGACATACAGGGGCTCAGTCAGACCGTCCAGGACCAAGGTGGTCTTCTCGTCCCAGACCGGGTTCAGGTTCTTGTGGATGGTTTTACTCCGGAACACTTCCTTACCCCCGAGCTTCAACTTCACGTACGGATCACTGGTACCTGGCAACCATCAACCATCAACCGTCAACCTTCAACCAGTCAACCGTCAACCAGTCAACCATCAACCATCAACCTTCAACCAGTCAACCAGTCAACCGTCAACCATCAACCATCAACCAGTCAACCAGTCAACCGTCAACCATCAACCATCAACCTTCAACCGTCAACCATCAACCATCAACCAGTCAACCAGTCAACCGTCAACCATCAACCATCAACCTTCAACCGTCAACCATCAACCATCAACCAGTCAACCGTCAACTGTCAACCGTCAACCATCAACCTTCAACCAGTCAACCAGTCAACCGTCAACCATCAACCATCAACCTTCAACCGTCAACCATCAACCATCAACCAGTCAACCGTCAACTGTCAACCGTCAACCTTCAACCTTCAACCACCAACCGTCAACCATCAACCTTCAACCAGTCAACCGGTCAACCATCAACCATCAACCGTCAACCATCAACCTTCAACCAGTCAACCAGTCAACCGTCAACCATCAACCGGTCAACCATCAACCATCAACCGTCAACCATCAACCTTCAACCAGTCAACCAGTCAACCGTCAACCATCAACCGGTCAACCATCAACTGTCAACCATCAACCGTCAACCAGTCAACCTTCAACCGTCAACCATCAACCAGTCAACCGTCAACCAGTCAACCGTCAACCGTCAACCAGTCAACCGTCAACCAGTCAACCGTCAACCAGTCAACCGTCAACCATCAACCGTCAACCATCAACCAGTCAACGTCAACCATCAACCATCAACCTTCAACCGTCAACCTTCAACCGTCAACCGTCAACCATCAACCAGTCAACCTTCAACCTTCAACCGTCAACCTTCAACCGTCAACCATCAACCAGTCAACCGTCAACCATCAACCAGTCAACCGTCAACCGTCAAACATCAACCAGTCAACCGTCAACCATCAACCTTCAACCGTCAACCATCAACCTTCAACCATCAACCAGTCAACCTTCAACCTTCAACCAGTCAACCGTCAACTGTCAACCGTCAACCGTCAACCTTCAACCGTCAACCATCAACCGTCAACCATCAACCGTCAACCAGTCAACCATCAACCGTCAACCATCAACCAGTCAACCGTCAACCAGTCAACCGTCAACCATCAACCATCAACCTTCAACCGTCAACCATCAACCATCAACCAGTCAACCTTCAACCTTCAACCAGTCAACCATCAACCATCAACCTTCAACCGTCAACCGTCAACCGTCAACCATCAACCAGTCAACCTTCAACCGTCAACCTTCAACCGTCAACCATCAACCAGTCAACCGTCAACCATCAACCAGTCAACCGTCAACCGTCAAACATCAACCATCAACCAGTCAACCGTCAACCAGTCAACCGTCAACCATCAACCAGTCAACCATCAACCAGTCAACCGTCAACCATCAACCATCAACCAGTCAACCGTCAACCATCAACCTTCAACCGTCAACCATCAACCATCAACCAGTCAACCTTCAACCTTCAACCAGTCAACCGTCAACTGTCAACCGTCAACCTTCAACCGTCAACCTTCAACCGTCAACCAGTCAACCGTCAACCAGTCAACCATCAACCGTCAACCATCAACCAGTCAACCGTCAACCAGTCAACCGTCAACCATCAACCATCAACCTTCAACCGTCAACCTTCAACCATCAACCGTCAACCATCAACCAGTCAACCTTCAACCTTCAACCGTCAACCTTCAACCGTCAACCATCAACCAGTCAACCATCAACCGTCAAACATCAACCATCAACCGTCAACCAGTCAACCGTCAACCATCAACCAGTCAACCATCAACCAGTCAACCATCAACCAGTCAACCATCAACCATCAACCAGTCAACCGTCAACCATCAACCAGTCAACCGTCAACCATCAACCAGTCAACCGTCAACCTTCAACCATCAACCAGTCAACCTTCAGCCGTCAACCAGTCAACCGTCAACCAGTCAACCGTCAACCATCAACCATCAACCAGTCAACCATCAACCAGTCAACCGTCAACCATCAACCAGTCAACCATCAACCAGTCAACCATCAACCAGTCAACCGTCAACCATCAACCAGTCAACCGTCAACCTTCAACCGTCAACCATCAACCAGTCAACCATCAACCTTCAACCATCAACCAGTCAACCAAACTCCGAGGAGACAGAGTAACTAGGAGGAGACAGAGTAACTAGGAAGAGACAGAGTAACTAGGAGGAGACAGAGTAACTTGGAGGAGACAGAGTAACTAGGAAGAGACAGAGTAACTAGGAGGAGACAGAGTAACTTGGAGGAGACAGAGTAACTATGGGGAGACAGAGTAACTAGGAGGAGACAGAGTAACTAGGAAGAGACAGAGTAACTAGGAGGAGACAGAGTAACTAGGAGGAGACAGAGTAACTTGGAGGAGACAGAGTAACTATGGGGAGACAGAGTAACTAGGAAGAGACAGAGTAACTAGGAGGAGACAGAGTAACTAGGAAGAGACAGAGTAACTAGGAGGAGACAGAGTAACTTGGAGGAGACAGAGTAACTAGGAAGAGACAGAGTAACTAGGAGGAGACAGAGTAACTTGGAGGAGACAGAGTAACTATGGGGAGACAGAGTAACTAGGAGGAGACAGAGTAACTAGGAAGAGACAGAGTAACTAGGAGGAGACAGAGTAACTAGGAGGAGACAGAGTAACTTGGAGGAGACAGAGTAACTATGGGGAGACAGAGTAACTAGGAAGAGACAGAGTAACTAGGAGGAGACAGAGTAACTAGGAGGAGAGAGAGTAACTTGGAGGAGACAGAGTAACTATGGGGAGACAGAGTAAGTCCAAGGAGACAGAGTAACTAGGAGGAGACAGAGTAACTAGGAGGAGACAGAGTAACTAGGAAGAGACAGAGTAGCTAGGAGGAGACAGAGTAACTAGGAAGAGACAGAGTAACTAGGAAGAGACAGAGTAACTAGGAGGAGACAGAGTAACTAGGAGGAGACAGAGTAACTAGGAAGAGACAGAGTAACTAGGAGGAGACAGAGTAACTAGGAGGAGACAGAGTAACTTGGAGGAGACAGAGTAACTATGGGGAGACAGAGTAACTAGGAAGAGACAGAGTAACTAGGAGGAGACAGAGTAACTAGGAGGAGACAGAGTAACTAGGAGGAGACAGAGTAAGTCTGAGGAGACAGAGTAAGTCCGGGGAGACAGAGTAACTAGGAGGAGACAGAGTAAGTCCGAGGAGACAGAGTAAGTCCGAGGAGACAGAGTAACTTGGAGGAGACAGAGTAACTAGGAGGAGACAGAGTAACTAGGAGGAGACAGAGTAAGTCCGGGGAGACAGAGTAACTAGGAGGAGACAGAGTAAGTCCGAGGAGACAGAGTAACTAGGAGGAGACAGAGTAAGTCCGAGGAGACAGAGTAACTAGGAGGAGACAGAGTAAGTCCGAGGAGACAGAGTAACTAGGAGGAGACAGAGTAAGTCCGAGGAGACAGAGTAAGTCCGAGGAGACAGAGTAACTTGGAGGAGACAGAGTAAGTCCGAGGAGACAGAGTAACTAGGAGGAGACAGAGTAAGTCCGAGGAGACAGAGTAACTAGGAGGAGACAGAGTAAGTCCGAGGAGACAGAGTAACTAGGAGGAGACAGAGTAAGTCCGAGGAGACAGAGTAACTAGGAGGAGACAGAGTAAGTCCGAGGAGACAGAGTAAGTCCGAGGAGACAGAGTAACTTGGAGGAGACAGAGTAACTAGGAGGAGACAGAGTAACTAGGAGGAGACAGAGTAACTTGGAGGAGACAGAGTAAGTCCGAGGAGAGAGTAACTAGGAGGAGACAGAGTAACTTGGAGGAGACAGAGTAACTAGGAGGAGACAGAGTAACTAGGAGGAGACAGAGTAACTTGGAGGAGACAGAGTAAGTCCGAGGAGAGAGTAACTAGGAGGAGACAGAGTAACTTGGAGGAGACAGAGTAACTAGGAGGAGACAGAGTAAGTCCGAGGAGACAGAGTAAGTCCGGAGAGAGCAGAGAGCAGTAAGGGTGTGTGGGTCCTTGCCTCCCCGGTCTCTGGCTGCCAGGTTCAGTCCTCTCTTCAGCTCCAGCTCCAGCTTGTAGAGTCCTGAGGGGGGAGCCCCCCCGGAGAGCGACGCCCCCGCACCCTGTCAACACACACACACACCATGAAACACACACCAGCTCCCGTCACTGCGCGACATCGACAAAAACTCACCTGCATCGCTGTGACACACACTCACACACACACTCACACACACACACTCACACACACTCTCAGGTCGGACTGAGCTGCAGCAGCTCCGCTGCATCATCTCACTGTGAAACATCTCACTCCCCGGGGTGAGGCTGAGAGGAAATTACACCAGACACACTTCCTGCCATCCACCACACACACACACACACGCACACACACACACACACGCACACGCACACACACACGCACTTTCATTTTCCACTCAAACCTGCAGCACCTGTGTGCTAACAAGCTTCAACGCACACACACGCACACACGCACGCACACGCACGCACGCACGCACGCACATACTTTCATTTTCCACTCAAACCTGCAGCACCTGTGTGCTAACAAGCTTCAACGCACACACACGCACACACACACACACACGCACACACGCACGCACGCACGCACACACACACACACACACACACACAGGTCAGGAGGTGCAGAGACAGCGAGTCTGTTAGAAGTGACTGCTAATGCATCGTGATGGAAGGTTCAGTCCCAAAGAGACACAAAGAGGAAAAACAAAACGAAACCAGAGACGCAGGAACGACAAAGATGAAGAAAAGCTACAAACGCAAAACAAGCACAAATAGAACCGACAGAAAACAGCAGAGGTGAACAAAAAACACACAAAAAACACTCAAACTCCATGTAACCTACCAAAGTAACTAACTGCAGTTTTCACTCAGCGGTTGTTTACATGTTGTTTACATGTTGTTTACATGTTGTTTACATGTTTAACAATCCTTGTAAGATTTATTATCAGTTTCACTGAAGTCGAGGATGAAAACAACTCTTTGGTTGGTGATTTCAGTTCATTCTGTCATCCGACGTGCTTCCAGGAGATCAAACCTCAGTTTCCTTGTGGTCACCTTAAACTAGTCTGAAACTAGTCTGAAACCAGTCTGAAACTAGTCTCAAACCAGTCTGAAACTAGTCCACAACCTGGTCAAACTAGTCTGAAACTAGTCTGAAACTAGTCTGAAACTAGTCTGAAACCAGTCTGAAACTAGTCTCAAACCAGTCTGAAACTAGTCCACAACCTGGTCAAACTAGTCTGAAACTAGTCTGAAACTAGTCTGAAACCAGTCTGAAACTAGTCTGAAACTAGTCTGAAACCAGTCTGAAACTAGTCTGAAACCAGTCTGAAACCAGTCTGAAACTAGTCTGAAACTAGTCTGAAACCAGTCTAAAACCAGTCTGAAACTAGTCTAAAACCAGTATGAAACTAGTCTGAAACCAGTCTGAAACTAGTCTGAAACTAGTCTGAAACCAGTCTGAAACCAGTCTAAAACCAGTCTGAAACTAGTCTAAAACCAGTATGAAACTAGTCTAAAACCAGTATGAAACTAGTCTAAAACCAGTCTGAAACTAGTCTAAAACCAGTATGAAACTAGTCTCAAACCAGTCTGAAACTAGTCCACAACCTGGTCAAACTAGTCTGAAACTAGTCTGAAACTAGTCCACAACCGTGTCAAACTAGTCTGAAACTAGTCCACAACCTGGTCAAACTAGTCAAAAACCAGTCTGAAACTAGTCCACAACCTGGTCAAACTAGTCTGAAACTAGTCCACAACCTGGTCAAACTAGTCAAAAACCAGTCTGAAACTAGTCCACAACCTGGTCAAACTAGTCTGAAACTAGTCCACAACCTGGTCAAACTAGTCTGAAACTAGTCTGAAACCAGTCTGAAACTAGTCCACAACCTGGTCAAACTAGTCTGAAACTAGTCTGAAACCAGTCTGAAACTAGTCCACAACCTGGTCAAACTAGTCTGAAACTAGTCTGAAACTAGTCTGAAACTAGTCCACAACCTGGTCAAACTAGTCTGAAACTAGTCTGAAACTAGTCTGAAACCAGTCTGAAACTAGTCCACAACCTGGTCAAACTAGTCTGAAACTAGTCTGAAACTAGTCCACAACCTGGTCAAACTAGTCTGAAACTAGTCCACAACCTGGTCAAACTAGTCTGAAACTAGTCCACACCCTGGTGAAAACTAGTCCAAGTGGGTGTGAGTGAACTGGAGTGCACTGGAGTGAACTGGAGTGCACTGGAGTGAACTGGAGTGAACTGGAGTGCACTGGAGTGCACTGGAGTAACTGCGACTCATCCTGACCCTCCAGAGTCGGTGTGAACCAGTCTGGGTCAGACTTCAGGGGTTAACAGCTGATTATGAGGATTACCTGCCGTGTGCCAGTAGAACAGGAAGCTAAACTCCACCCGGCTGAGAATAGAACCCCTCCGCCTCCAGATCCTATTAAACGCACCTATTTTAGGTTGTGTAGCGTCATGCTAACTGTCATCACGGCTAATATGAACGTGTATTTTCAAAGAGGCGACGTTTAAGTCTCTGCAGTTTAACTCCGTCCAGTAGAACTCTGTCCAGCAGAGCTCCGTCCAGTAGAACTCTGTCCAGCAGAACTCCGTCCAGCAGAACTCTGTCCAGCAGAACTCTGTCCAGCAGAACTCTGTCCAGCAGAACTCTGTCCAGTAGAGCTCCGTCCAGCAGAGGTCCGTCCAGTAGAACTCTGTCCAGCAGAACTCCGTCCAGCAGAACTCTGTCCAGCAGAACTCTGTCCAGCAGAACTCTGTCCAGCAGAGCTCTGTCCAGCAGAACTCTGTCCAGCAGAACTCTGTCCAGCAGAACTCTGTCCAGCAGAGCTCCGTCCAGTAGAACTCTGTCCAGTAGAGCTCCGTCCAGCAGAGGTCCGTCCAGTAGAACTCTGTCCAGCAGAACTCCGTCCAGCAGAACTCTGTCCAGCAGAACTCTGTCCAGCAGAACTCTGTCCAGCAGAGCTCTGTCCAGCAGAACTCTGTCCAGCAGAACTCTGTCCAGCAGAACTCTGTCCAGCAGAGCTCCGTCCAGTAGAACTCTGTCCAGTAGAGCTCCGTCCAGCAGAGGTCCGTCCAGTAGAACTCTGTCCAGTAGAGCTCCGTCCAGCAGAACTCTGTCCAGCAGAACTCTGTCCAGCAGAACTCTGTCCAGCAGAACTCTGTCCAGTAGAGCTCCGTCCAGCAGAGGTCCGTCCAGTAGAACTCTGTCCAGCAGAACTCCGTCCAGCAGAACTCTGTCCAGTAGAGCTCCGTCCAGCAGAGGTCCGTCCAGTAGAACTCTGTCCAGCAGAACTCTGTCCAGCAGAACTCTGTCCAGTAGAGCTCCGTCCAGCAGAGGTCCGTCCAGTAGATCTCCGTCCAGCAGAACTCTCTCCAGTAGATCTCCGTCCAGTAGATCTCCTCCCAGTAGAACTCCATCCAGTAGAACTCTCTCCAGCAGAGCTCCATCCAGTAGATCTACTCCCAGTAGAACTCCGTCCAGCAGAGGTCCGTCCAGTAGAGCTCAGTCCAGCAGATCTCCGTCCAGTAGAACTCCGTCCAGCAGATCTCCGTCCAGTAGAACTCCGTCCAGCAGATCTCCGTCCAGTAGATCTCCGTCCAGTAGAGCTCCGTCCAGCAGATCTCCGTCCAGTAGAACTCCGTCCAGCAGATCTCCGTCCAGCAGATCTCCGTCCAGCAGATCTCCGTCCAGCAGATCTCCGTCCAGTCGATCTCCTCTGACGAAGACCAGATTCACATCCTGGATGTTTCATTCTGCCGTCAGACGTTAACGAGTCGACGAAGAACAAAACCTCCACGAAACGTCTCGCAAATGTGCAAAGAGAATGAGTCCTCGTCCCCACGAGACAAAACCGTCTTCTTTCTCCCCGTCGTTCCTAAAAAGTTCCCCCGTCCACACGGGAGACATCAGCGTCCACGACATCATGAAACCTCCTGAACACGACGTAGTTCCCCTGCCAGGCCTGCAGGAGGCGCCGGTTCCTAAAGCGCCGCGCCGATCAGACAGCAACCATGGCGACAGGAAATGGCGTCGTCGTGTGGGCGGGGCCTCAGAAAGACGTCCAATCCGACGGCCCAAGCAGCCGAACAAACTTAAATAGGTTCGGATGAAAATGTCTGCACTTGATGGTAGAAACCATCTGTTGACTGAGCGAAGAAGAAGAAAAGTGTTGCTTTGAGAAAAACGTCGATAACTTCCTGTTTCAATTAATCGTCTAATTGCTGCGGCTCGCGGGGATTTACTTCCTCTCCGGTGTCTTGTAAACGGATCCTAATGTGTACTTGAAGTACTCTAAAGTACTTCGTCTGTCAAGAGGCCGTCGATAAAAGCCCTGATGTGGAGCAACAACAGGCGGGGCAATAAATCTGCCTCGTGGGTCGGACGGTCCAGACCTCAGCGCCCCTCAGCCAGAGTACTCAAGTAATCCCGTAAAAAACGAGGAATCTACTCCAGTGAAACTGAAGTCATTTAAAGACTCGAGTCAGAACTCTCTGAGAGAGGAACGTCCACGTCTTGGGTCCGTTTCCACGACGACAGAGACTCAGAGTCGCTGGAAACACGAGCTCCTGCGAACGGCCGCCAGCGTGGAACTTTCCGGAAACGTTCCGATTCCGTCTGGAACCTCGTCGGTCCAACTGAACGTCGTTCTGGATAAACCGCCCGGTGATCTGATCGGTTCTGTTGTTGAGGCCGACGCCAGACTGGAGACACTCAATCATCTTTACGTCGATTCGTTTCGCTCGTCAACAAGTCGCCGCCGCCGCCGTGGCGGTGCCTCCCGGGCCGGTTTTAGACCAATCAGACGCGACGCCTGGATCCATGTCTGGGTCGCTGCGGAGAGTATTGATCGGTGCGATGAGACCCGAGGGGGACGAGCGTAAACATAAATCAGCTGGAAGCTGGACGGAACGTCCACCTCTGGGTCGATACGGAATCAGAGCGACTGAACTGGAGAACCTGACGGACTCCTTCGGTTCGGGAACTCAGCTACACAACGAGGAAGTCATTCGTGGGACGACACCGATATCGGGATCTGGTATGAGCGGAGTAAAAAATACCCGACGCCGCGTGATGTCGTCCATCAGCAACGTTGGAGGCAACAGAGCAGGAGCAACGTCTCGGGTTTGGAGATTCTTTATTATCGACGACAAAAGTAAAAGAAACTGTAAATTGTGTTCTGACAAAATATGAAGAGGACATGAAAGACAGTGGCAACTTCATCACCAGCAACTTCATCACCAGCAACTTCATCACCAGCAACTTCACCACCAGCAACTTCACCACCAGCAACTTCATCACCAGAAACTTCACCACCAGCAACTTCATCACCAGCAACTTCACCACCAGCAACTTCACCACCAGCAACTTCACCACCAGCAACTTCATCACCAGCAACTTCACCACCAGCAACTTCATCACCAGCAACTTCATCACCAGAAACTTCATCACCAGCAACTTCCCCACCAGAAACTTCCCCACCAGCAACTTCATCACCAGCAACTTCACCACCAGCAACTTCATCACCAGCAACTTCATCACCAGCAACTTCACCACCAGCAACTTCACCACCAGAAACTTCACCACCAGCAACTTCACCACCAGAAACTTCATCACCAGCAACTTCACCACCAGCAACTTCACCACCAGCAACTTCATCACCAGCAACTTCACCACCAGCAACTTCATCACCAGAAAGTTCATCACCAGCAACTTCACCACCAGCAACTTCATCACCATTTAGACATTCGGTCTAAATCCCGGCAGGTTGAGCTCCACGACACTCGGTAGTTTACCTGCTCAGCCGTGCTACATGCTACATGCTAAACACAATCATAGCGACCGACACTTTGGTGGCGGAGGTTGGCGGTGACGCGTAGCCTCCGCGTATCGTTAGCATTTGGAGTATGAATCAAACTTTAGGCTGTTTACTAGCGGAGCTCCGATCGATCGGCCACCGATCATCATCGGCCGACCGCCGTGGAAAATACGTGATCGGCGTTTACCGATCGATTGCCGATCACCAAAACCCCGCCCCCTTTCCGTCACGCTGCGCGGGCGCGCGGCTGCAAACGTCAACAACAAACATGTCGGCCGTGTGGAACTTTAAGATCTGTGACGTGGCGGAGGAGCAGGTTAACAGACAGATTTAGACATTTATTTTGTAGGGTTAGGTTTAGGGTTTAGAGTTAGGTTTAGGGTTAAGGGTTAGGTTTAGTTTAGGTTTATGGTTAAGGGTTAGGTTTAGGGTTAAGGGTTAGGTTTATGGTTAAGGGTTAGGGTTAAGGGTTAGGTTTAGGGTTAAGGGTTAGGTTTAGTTTAGGTTTAGGGTTAAGGGTTAGGTTTAGGGTTTTCCCCCTAAATCATCCGACCGGTGGCCCTCATCATGACTCGACTGCAGAATTTACAGCCAATCAATGTGATCGGTATCGGCAGCAGAAAACCTTACCGGAGCTTCCCTACGATCTAATACTCACCGCCAGCAGCCGTCCACACGTGGAGGCGAGGGAGACGGCGGTGTCATGGCTGGAGGCGCGGCGGAGGAAGTGTCGGACGGCTCGGCGGGATTCTGCCACCGGCGCCTCGCCGATCAGGAGATCCAGGATCAGGCGGGGCGGCGGGACGTCAAACGGAGGGGAGGAACTGCCGGCAGGTCGCCGGGGAAGTCGGTGCTTGTGAGGCTTCTACCTTAGGTACCTCGCCGCAAAGAGAATCGCTGGAGGAGGTGGAGCCGAACGAGGGAGGAGCAGGAGGAGAGGAGGAGGGAAGGAGGGAGGACGGAGGACTGAGAGTCGTCCTGCTGGTTGGCTTTACTATAATCTGTCCACTGGATTAACCCCGATGACCGAAACACCAGAGAGACACTTCTAATGAGTTGAGCCGAGTCCAGAGTCCACACCCCTGGTACTACACCCCTTCAACACGCTTCTATTCACTTCACTTCTATAGAGCCAAATATTACAGTCAACTGAAGACAGAGAAAAACCAACAATTCACCACCATGTGGAGAAGTTCTGCAGAACCAGACTCAGTGGAGAAGTTCTGCAGAACCAGACTCGGTGGAGAAGTTTTGTAGAACCAGGCTCGGTGGAGAAGTTCTGCAGAACCAGGCTCGGTGGAGAAGTTCTGCAGAACCAGACTCGGTGGAGAAGTTCTGCAGAACCAGACTCGGTGGAGAAGTTCTGCGGAACCAGGCTCGGTGGAGAAGTTCTGTAGAACCAGGCTCAGGTGGAGAAGTTCTGTGGAACCAGGCTCGGTGGAGAAGTTCTGTAGAACCAGGCTCAGGTGGAGAAGTTCTGTGGAACCAGGCTCGGTGGAGAAGTTCTGCAGAACCAGACTCGGTGGAGAAGTTCTGCGGAACCAGACTCGGTGGAGAAGTTTTGTAGAACCAGGCTCGGTGGAGAAGTTCTGTGGAACCAGACTCGGTGGAGAAGTTCTGCGGAACCAGACTCGGTGGAGAAGTTCTGTAGAACCAGGCTCAGGTGGAGAAGTTCTGTGGAACCAGGCTCGGTGGAGAAGTTCTGCAGAACCAGACTCGGTGGAGAAGTTCTGCGGAACCAGACTCGGTGGAGAAGTTCTGCAGAACCAGACTCGGTGGAGAAGTTCTGCGGAACCAGACTCGGTGGAGAAGTTGTGCAGAACCAGGCTCAAGTGGAGAACGTCTGCGGAACCAGACTCAGGTAAGAAATAATGATCCATGAAGAGAAGCGAAAGGAAGCAGAGAGAAATCTGGACCTCATGATGGACGGACGATGGACGTGTTTTCCCCGTTTCCACGGAGACGGAGAGTTTCGAAAAGTGGTGACTTCAGTGTCTCCGAGCAGCGTTGTGGTGTGAACGGAACCAAAACATGTCCAAACCGTCTCGTTTGACTCGTTTTCCCTCGAAGAAAGGAAAAGTGTAAATAAAAGCGTCAGTTTACTCACAATGCTAATGATGTTCTGAAACGTTCTCCGCCTGGAGCAACAGTTGATTACCTGGAATCGTTTCCAGCTGCGCTTTGCTGCGCCTTGCTGCGCCTTGCTGCGGCTTCGCACGGCAGCGTCCACAGTTCTGGTTTCACGTCTCAACATTCAAGGATCATTTCTCCTTCATGTGGGCCGACGCTCGCCGCAGTGCAGCTTTTAGAAATATAACTAACTGACCACAGGAAGCTGCGGAAAACCTGCAGAAATCCTGCAAAATCCTGGAAAATCCTGCTAAAACCTGTAGAAAAATCCTGCAAAAACCTGCAGAAATCCTGGAAATCCTGCAAAAACCTGCAGAAATCCTGCAAAAACCTGCAGAAATCCTGGAAAATCCTGCAAAAACCTGCAGAAATTCTGGAAAATCCTTCAGAAATCCTGCAAAAACCTGCAGAAATCCTGGAAAATCCTGCAAAAACCTGCAGAAATTCTGGGAAATGCTGCAAAAACCTGTAGAAATTCTGGAAAATCCTGCAAAAGCCTGCAGAAATCCTGGAAAATCCTGCAAAAACCTGCAGAAATCCTGGAAAATGCTGCAAAAACCTGTAGAAATCCTGAAAAATGCTGCAAAAACCTGTAGAAATTCTGGAAAATCCTGCAAAAGCCTGCAGAAATTCTGGAAAATCCTGCAAAAACCTGTAGAAATCCTGGAAAATCCTGCAGAAATCCTGCAAAAGCCTGCAGAAATCCTGGAAAATCCTGCAAAAATCCTGGAAAATCCTGCAGAAATTCTGGAAGATCCTGCAGAAATCCTGCAAAATCCTGCAGAAATCCTGGAAAATCCTGCAAAAACCTACAGAAATCCTGCAAAAACCTGTAGAAATCCTGGAAAATCCTGCAGAAACAACTTGACTCAGCGTTCAGCGTTTCCTGGCGTGAAAAGATTAATTCTCATGGAGACTTTCTTTCCTCCTCCACCCACTTCCTCCTCCACCTACTTCCTCCATGTCCTTCAAAATTTACTCAATTCCTCTCGGAGAAACAAACTGAAAACAGGAAATTAGGAGGAAAATGTTCCCATGAATGTGTCAGTGAAGCACCAGCAGCGTGAATTAATGTGCATTTAGATCCTTTTTTATTCTCCACCTCACACTGAACACATTTTAACCCCCGATTGGTTTTTATCGGTCATATATGTGAGAAAAGAGGTTAAAAACAAGAAAAATCTGATTAAATCGTTATAAAAGCTGCAAAGACGAAATAAAGTGCTGAAATATTAGTTTTTTAATGCAACCAGCAAGTATCCGTGGCGCCCTCTAGTGGCCGTTTTTAAAGTGACTGCAGCAAAGTGGAATCCGTATGAAAACACCAGATTTGTCATTTTATTATTATTATTTTTTTAATGCATTTTTATTAAAATACGAAACGAGTCGTGTCCCATCAGAATCGCACTCGAGTCCAAAAACCGCCTGTTTCTACCGGTAGAGGCTCACCTGGTCCGGCGGGTGGTCCGGCTGACTGTCCCCGCCTGCTGCGGCTCCGGCCGCCGCGCCGCCCGGGCTGCAGGAGCCGCCGCCGGCTCCCGGAGGCTGGACCAGCCGCTCCAGGCACGCGGAGCCCAGGGAGGAGCTCTTGTGGTGGGACTGCAGCAGCTGAGCCACGGTGGGCTTGTTCGGGCTGGACGGCTTGTGTTTGCCGGAGGAGCGGAGCTTCTCCCGGCCGGGGACGGAGCCTGAACCGGCCGCCGCCGCCGCCGCCGCCTCCTCCCTCTCCTCCGCCGGGGAGGAGAAGAGCAGGTCGGGCTGGGAGGAGGAGATGACCCGGTCCAGGACGGACGGTTCCCGGCGCTTCATCCTCCGGAACACCCACATGCCTCGCTCCTTGCGGTCCTCCGGCTCGCGAGCGCCGCCGGGCTCCCGCGCTCCCGGCTCGCGAGCTCCGGGTTCCCGCGCTCCCGGTTCCCGCGCTCCCGGCTCGCGAGCTCCCAGCTTGGGGCTGAGCAGCGGCTTGGCCCGGGCCTGGAACTGCTTCCACAGGGAGCTCTGCGGGGGCGAGCCGCCGTCCTCAGCGCGCTCCATCCCGGCCGCACCGAGCCGCGGCCTGCCCCCTGTTTCCGGGGGAGGATTGATTTACTGCCCCAGCAGCCGCACGCACGCACACACACACACACACACACACACACACACACACACACACACACACACACACACACACACACACACACACACGGGGGGAATACTGGAGGACAGGGCCGGTCCCAGCCGCACCAAGGGGGGGGGTGGGGTGGGGGGGCTCAAACCCCCCCCTTGTTTATATTGTATATTGTTTATATTGCAAATAGAATAAATAAATGCGGGGGGGTTCGTATATTGTTTATATTGTGAATATAATAAATAAATGGGGGGGTTTGTATATTGATTATATTGCGAATATAATAAATGGGGGGGTTCGTATATTGTTTATATTGCAAATATAATAAATAAATGGGGGGGTTCGTATATTGTTTATATTGCGAATATATTAAATAAATGCGGGGGGGTTCGTATATTGTTTATATTGCGAATATAATAAATAAACGGGGGGTTCGTATATTGTTTATATTGCGAATATAATAAATAAATGGGGGGGTTCGTATATTGTTTATATTGCAAATATAATAAATAAACGGGGGGTTCGTATATTGTTTATATTGTGAATATAATAAATAAATGGGGGGGTTCATATATTGTTTATATTGCGAATATAATAAATAAATGGGGGGGTTCGTATATTGTTTATATTGCGAATATAATAAATAAATGCGGGGGGGTTCGTATATTGTTTATATTGTGAATATAATAAATAAATGCGGGGGGGTTCGTATATTGTTTATATTGCGAATATATTAAATAAATGCGGGGGGGTTCGTATATTGTTTATATTGCGAATATAATAAATAAATGGGGGGGTTCGTATATTGTTTATATTGCGAATATAATAAATAAATGGGGGTTCGTATATTGTTTATATTGCGAATGTAATAAATGGGGGGGTTCGTATATTGTTTATATTGCGAATATAATAAATAAACCGGGGGGGTTCGTATATTGTTTATATTGCGAATATAATAAATAAATGCGGGGGGTTCGTATATTGATTATGTTGCGAATATAATAAATAAATGCGGGGGGTTTGTATATTGTTTATATTGCGAATATAATAAATAAATGGGGGGGTTCGTATATTGATTATATTGCGAATATAATAAATGGGGGGTTCGTATATTGTTTATATTGCAAATATAATAAATAAATGGGGGGGTTCGTATATTGTTTATATTGCGAATATAATAAATAAATGCGGGGGGGTTCGTATATTGTTTATATTGCAAATATAATAAATAAATGGGGGGGTTCGTATATTGTTTATATTGCGAATATTATAAATAAATGCGGGGGGGGGTTCGTATATTGTTTATATTGCGAATATAATAAATAAACGGGGGGTTCGTATTTTGTTTATATTGCGAATATAATAAATAAACGGGGGGTTCGTATATTGTTTATATTGTGAATATAATAAATAAATGCGGGGGGGTTCATATATTGTTTATATTGCGAATATATTAAATAAATGCGGGGGGGTTCATATATTGTTTATATTGCGAATATAATAAATAAATGGGGGGGTTCGTATATTGTTTATATTGCGAATATAATAAATAAACGGGGGGTTCGTATATTGTTTATATTGTGAATATAATAAATAAATGCGGGGGGGTTCGTATATTGTTTATATTGCGAATATAATAAATAAATGGGGGTTCGTATATTGTTTATATTGTGAATATAATAAATAAATGGGGGGGTTTGTATATTGTTTATATTGCAAATCTAATAAATAAATGGGGGGGTTCGTATATTGTTTATATTGCGAATATAATAAATAAATGCGGGGGGGTTCTTATATTGTTTATATTGCGAATGTAATAAATGGGGGGGTTCGTATATTGTTTATATTGCGAATATAATAAATAAACCGGGGGGGTTCGTATATTGTTTATATTGCGAATATAATAAATAAACGCGGGGGGTTCGTATATTGTTTATATTGCGAATGTAATAAATAAATGCGGGGGGGTTCGTATATTGTTTATATTGCGAATATAATAAATAAACGGGGGGTTCGTATATTGTTTATATTGCGAATATAATAAATAAATGGGGGGGTTCGTATATTGTTTATATTGCGAATATATTAAATAAATGCGGGGGGGGTTTGTATATTGTTTATATTGCGAATATAATAAATAAACCGGGTTGGTTCGTATATTGTCTATATTGTGAATATAATAAATAAATGGGGGGGTTTGTATATTGTTTATATTGCGAATATAATAAATAAATGGGGGGGTTCGTATATTGTTTATATTGCGAATATAATAAATAAACCGGGGGGGTTCGTATATTGTTTATATTGCGAATATAATAAATAAATGGGGGGGTTCGTATATTGTTTATATTGTGAATATAATAAATAAATGGGGGGGTTTGTATATTGTTTATATTGCAAATATAATAAATAAATGGGGGGGTTCGTATATTGTTTATATTGTGAATATAATAAATAAATGGGGGGGTTTGTATATTGTTTATATTGCGAATATAATAAATAAACCGGGGGGGTTCGTATATTGTTTATATTGTGAATATAATAAATAAATGGGGGGGTTTGTATATTGTTTATATTGCAAATATAATAAATAAATGGGGGGGTTCGTATATTGTTTATATTGCGAATATAATAAATAAATGCGGGGGGGTTCTTATATTGTTTATATTGCGAATGTAATAAATGGGGGGGTTCGTATATTGTTTATATTGTGAATATAATAAATAAATGGGGGGGTTCGTATATTGTTTATATTGCAAATATAATAAATAAATGCGGGGGGGTTCTTATATTGTTTATATTGCAAATATAATAAATAAACCGGGGGGGTTCGTATATTGTCTATATTGTGAATATGATAAACATGATAATAAATAATAAAGAAATACATATTATGATGAAATAAATAATAATAATAAACGTTATAAAAAATACTCCGGGGTCTGGTTTTTGAATCCAGGGTGCTTGGTCTCCAAGTGGCGAAGCAGTTTTGAAGGCTTCATTGCCTCGTTAGCGAGCCGTTAGCAAGCCGTTAGCGACTTGGTCTGTGGGAATCACCTGTCGCCATAAATCCCTACTTCAAGTAGAACTCCTGGTAAAAAAAACCAAGTAGAACTCCTGGTACCGTCTTTTAAAAACGTTCTTTTTCTTCTGTCTCTTCGCCCTTTTCCCGTCCAAAAGAAACTTTCCAAACACGTCTGTTTTTCGCTCATTTTGCTAGCTTGCGGGTTAAACGTTTGGCGCTCAAGTAGCCGAGAGAATCCGGTCATTTTTCAAAATAAAAGATTGTTCAGACTCGGATAATAAATACAACAGAAATAATTCATTATTTCTTGGGCGGCCCGGGACCAATTGATCCACGGACCGGGGGGGTTGGGGGGGGGGGGGTGGGGGGGGTCCGCTGGTCTACAGGGAACGAAGAACAATATTTAATCACTTTAAAATAAAAGGAGACACTTTGGATGAAAAGAAAGGTTTTATTCACTCAAACAACTTGGAGCAGTTTGTAAAGGATTAATGCATAAAAACAAACTGTGGTTTCCACTATTATTGTTTATTACTGACGTTCTTGTTGTTGTTGTTGTTCTTATTAGGAGAAAGTTGATTATTGAGGTTTAACTTGATTATGAGTCTTTAAAAACCTCCAACATGCAAACTGAACATATGACGAGCAGAAGTGAGTTTTATTTACATTATTGAGAAATAATCCAATTAGTGCTGAGTGCACACACACACACACACACACACACACACACACACACACACACACACACACACACACACACACACACACACACACACACACACACACACACACACACACACACACACACAGTGGTCACTGACTCAGTGTTTAATTGTGTTTCTGTAATAAACAAAGTGAAAGTTAATTTTCTTCCTATTTTGAACCAAATCTTGGATTTTCTTTATTCTGTTGATTAAAAACTTTATTTCTTTTCGTTTCAAATTAACAATCTGACTTTTAATCTGGTGAATCCCGTTACATTTTTTTTCTAAAGCTCAATAAACTTTGATGTTTGAACATTGTTTTCATCATCAAAGTAAATATTTCCTCACATAGTTTTTTTGGCTGCAGAGTTTAAATGATGTTTAACTTTAATAATCTGAGCGCCGGTTCTGTCGTCAGGCCTGTTGCCATGGAAACGTGTGAGGAAGTGAAGCGGTGCAATCCTGTCACGCCGCCGCCACTTCCTGTTTGGCGTGGATCCGGACCTGGAGGACGGCGGGTCTCGTCTGGCGGCGGCGCGGCGGGATTGACGGTTTGGGGGGGTGAGGGGGGGGGGGGGGGGGTGAGAGGGGGGGCAGTAGGACCCTGGGGAGGTCACAGGTCCTGCTCGTGCATCTGCTGCTGCATCTTCTGGAGCATCTGCTGCATCCGCCGGAGCTGCAGGACACGGAGACATGGGGACATGGAGACATGAGACACGGAGACATGAAGGCATGGAGACAGGAGACATGAGACACAGAGACATGAGACATGAAGGTACGGAGACAGGAGACATGAAGGCATGGAGACAGGAGACATGAGACACAGAGACATGAAGGCATGGAGACAGGAGACATGAGACACAGAGACATGAAGGCACGCAGACATGAGACATGGAGACATGAGACACAGAGACATGAAGGCATGGAGACAGGAGACATGAGACACAGAGACATGAGACATGAAGGTACGGAGACAGGAGACATGAAGGCATGGAGACAGGAGACATGAGACACAGAGACATGAAGGCATGGAGACACGGAGACATGAAGGCACGGAGACATGAGACACAGAGACATGAGACATGGAGACATGAAGGTACGGAGACAGGAGACATGGAGACATGGAGACATGAAGGCATGGAGACAGGAGACATGAGACACAGAGACATGAAGGCATGGAGACACGGAGACATGGGGACACGGAGACATGAGACACAAAGATATGGAGACATGAGACACGGAGACATGAAGGCACGCAGACATGAGACATGGAGACATGAGACACAGAGACATGAGACATGAAGGTACGGAGACAGGAGACATGAGACATGGAGACATGAAGGCATGGAGACAGGAGACATGAGACACAGAGACATGAAGGCATGGAGACACGGAGACATGGGGACATGAAGGCATGGAGACATGAGACATGGAGACACGGAGACATGAGACATGGAGACATGAAGGCACGGAGACATGAGACACGGAGACATGGAGACATGAGACATGGAGACATGAAGGTACGGAGACAGGAGACATGGAGACATGAGACACAGAGACATGAAGGCATGGAGACATGGAGACATGGGGACACGGAGACATGAGACACAAAGATATGGAGACATGAGACACGGAGACATGGGGACGCGGAGACATGACACACAAAGATATGGAGACACGAGACATGGAGACATGGGGACAGGAGACATGGGGACATGAGACACGGAGACATGGAGACATGGAGACATTGAGACATGGAGACATGGGGACACGGGGACAGGAGACATGGGGACATGAGACACGGAGACATGGAGACATGGAGACATGGGAACACGGGGTGACGCCGCGGTGGGTCGTGGGCACGGCGGCGTGGCGTAGCCCCGCCCACTCACCTCCTCGTCTTTCTTCTTGATGAGCTTCTCCGTCTCCACGTCGGGCGCCGCCAGCGGCAGCAGGGGAATCGGACTCTCAACCCGCTGCTCCGCGTTCATCTTGCTGCAGGACGAGACGCGCTAGCGTCAGTCTGAAGCTAGGCTAGGCTGCTAGCTGCTCCAATAACTAGTCCAACTAGTCCACTGACTAGTCCACAAACTAGGCTACGAACTAGTCCACTAACTAGCCTAGCTAGTCTACTAGCTAGTCTACTAACTAGTAGACTAGCTAGTAGACTAACTAGTCCACTAACGAGTTTATAACCAGAACAGAAGTACCAAACAGTGTTGGGACATTTTCAGACGGTTGTATGCTGGCTGGGACGAGGACTCACCTGGTCTAGACTCACCTGGTCTGGACTCACCTGGTCTGGGCTCACCTGGTCTGGACTCACCTGGTCTGGACTTACCTGGTCTGACCTCACCTGGTCTAGACTCACCTGGTCTAGACTCACCTGGTCTGGACTCACCTGGTCTGACCTCACCTGGTCTGGACTCACCTGGTCTGGACTCACCTGGTCTGGACTCACCTGGTCATGGTCTGGATGCAGAGGGCCCGGTAGTTCTCGTAGTGACAGTCACTGGTTACGTCCTTCAGGTCGTTCATGTGAGTTCTGATCAACATCGTCCTCAGTTTGACGAAGTCGCAGTGAGACGGGTTCTCTACTGCACACACACACACACACACACAAGCATCAGTACACACACACACACACACACACACACACACACACACACATCAGTGCACACACACACAGACACAGACACAGACACACACTCACACTCACACTCACACTCACACACACACACACACACACACACACACACACACACACACACACACACACACACACACACACACACACACACCAGCATCAGTACACACACACACACACACACATACATACACACACACACACACACACAGACACACACACACACACCCACCCTCCACGACCCCCCAGGGGTAAAGCCTCCCCCGGACCCTCTGTCCTCTCGCCTCCACCACCGTGTTGCTGCCGATCACGGCGAACGGAGAACTCTCCTGTGGGTGAAAGTACTCCATTACTCCATTACTCCATTACTCCACTACTCCACTACATTACACCCCTCCCGAGGGGGCGGAGGTGATGGAGGTGACGGCGGTGATGGAGGTGAGGTGATGGAGGTGACGGCGGTGATGGAGGTGAGGTGACGGAGGTGACGGAGGTGATGGAGGTGATGGAGGTGAGGTGACGGAGGTGACGGAGGTGATGGAGGTGACGGAGGTGAGGTGACGGAGGTGATGGAGGTGACGGAGGTGAGGTGACGGAGGTGATGGAGGTGAGGTGACGGAGGTGATGGAGGTGACGGAGGTGAGGTGACGGAGGTGATGGAGGTGACGGAGGTGACGGAGGTGAGGTGACGGAGGTGATGGAGGTGAGGTGACGGAGGTGATGGAGGTGACGGAGGTGAGGTGACGGAGGTGAGGTGACGGAGGTGATGGAGGTGAGGTGACGGAGGTGATGGAGGTGACGGAGGTGATGGAGGTGAGGTGACGGAGGTGATGGAGGTGACGGAGGTGAGGTGACGGAGGTGAGGTGACGGAGGTGATGGAGGTGAGGTGACGGAGGTGATGGAGGTGACGGAGGTGAGGTGATGGAGGTGAGGTGACGGCGGTGATGGAGGTGAGGTGACGGAGGTGACGGAGGTGACGGAGGCGATGGAGGTGACGGAGGTGAGGTGACGGAGGTGATGGAGGTGAGGTGACGGAGGTGATGGAGGTGGCGGAGGTGAGGTGACGGAGGTGACGGAGGTGAGGTGACAGAGGTGATGGAGGTGAGGTGACAGAGGTGATAGAGATGACGGAGGTGACGGAGGGCGGGTGGAGCAGCGGTGGAGAAGCACCTTCAGCTCTTTGTCCTGCTGCTTGAACTCCTCGTCCTCGTCGGAGTCGCAGTCGGGGAACTGATAGACCTTGATGGAGCTCCTGTCGATCTCCTCCCGCAGCTACACACACACACACACACACACACACACACACACACACACACACACACACACACACACTCCTAGTAATCTGCAGCTTCCATGGATGAGCCACAACATTAAGACCACCCCGGTTGGTTATCAGGTGTGACGTTCTGGACTGGTCTGGAGCTGGACTGGTTCCAAACTGGTTTTGGACTAGTTGACTGGGTTTAAGGCTGGTTCCAAACTGGGTTTGGACTCGTTGACTGGTTTTGGACTCGTTGACTGGGTTTGGACTCGTTTTCTGGACCAGTCTGACTCCTGACCTGGTTTCGGGCCGAGCCGCTCGTCGGCGTTCGGCCCTTCAGCTGCCAGGGGTCATAATGTTGTGGCTCTGCTTCGTGACGAGCAGCCAGTGGCTGACGGAGGTCAAAGGTCGTGAGGTCAAAGGTCGTGAGGTCGAAGGTCGTGAGGTCAAAGGTCACGAGGTCTCACCCGCTCCCTCAGCTTCCTGATCTCCAGCGGCGTGAGGCAGTCGGCCTTCGCGATGAGAGGAACCACGTTGACTTTGTCCTGCAGCGCCTTCATGAACTCCACGTCGACGGGGCGGAGCCTGTAGAGCAGCCCAGGGTCAGGGTGTGTGTGTGTGTGTGTGTGTGTGTGTGTGTGTGTGTGTGTGTGTATGTGTGTGTGTGTGTGTGTTACCCGTGTCCAAACGGGGGGGACGAAGTAGAGGCAGCAGTGGACCCGGTTGTCCTGGATGTTCTTCCTGTTGAGGCCGCTCTCGTCTCTGAAGTACTGCTCGAACTGCTGCTCGATGTAGTCGGTGACGGGGCGCCAGCTGGAGGACGTTCACCAAACTACGTCAAACTACCAGACCGACGTTCACCAAACTACGTCAAACCACCGGACCGACGTTCACCAAACTACGTCAAACTACCGGACCGACGGTCACCAAACTACGTCAAAGTACCGGACCGACGTTCACCAGACATTCACCAAACTACAGGACCAACGTTCCCGAGAAGTACACCAAACTACAGGACCAACATTCCCTAGAAATTCACCAAACTACCAGACCAACGTTCACCAGACATTCACCAAACTACAGGACCAACGTTCCCGAGAAGTACACCAAACTACAGGACCAACATTCCCTAGAAGTACACCAAACTACAGGACCAACATTGACCAGAAATTCACCAAACTACAGGACCAACGTTCCCTAGAAATTCACCAAACTACAGGACCAACGTTCCCTAGAAATTCACCAAACTACAGGACCAACGTTCCCTAGAAGTACACAAAACTACAGGATTAACATTCCTTAGAAATTCACCAAACTACAGGACCAACGTTCCCTAGATGTTCACCAAACTACAGGACCAACGTTCCCTCAAAATACGTCAAACTACAGGACCAACCTTCCCTCAAAATACACCAAACTACAGGACCAACATTTCACCAAACTACGTCAAACTACAGGACCAACCTTCCCTAGAAGTACACCAAAGTACAGGACCAACCTTCCCTAGAAGTACACCAAACTACAGGACTAACATTCCTTAGAAATTCACCAAACTACAGGACCAACATTCCCTCAAAATACACCAAACTACAGGACTAACATTCCTTAGAAATTCACCAAACTACAGGACCAACATTTCACCAAACTACGTCAAACTACAGGACCAACCTTCCCTAGAAGTACACCAAAGTACAGGACCAACCTTCCCTAGAAGTACACCAAACTACAGGACTAACATTCCTTAGAAATTCACCAAACTACAGGACCAACGTTCCCTCAAAATACACCAAACTACAGGACCAACGTTTCACCAAACTACGTCAAACTACAGGACCAACCTTCCCTAGAAGTACACCAAACTACAGGACCAACGTTCCCTCAAAATACACCAAACTACAGGACCAACGTTCCCTCAAAATACACCAAACTACAGGACCAACGTTTCACCAAACTACGTCAAACTACAGGACCAACCTTCCCTAGAAATACACTAAACTACAGGACCAACATTCCCTCAAAATACACCAAACTACAGGACCAACATTCACCAAACTACAGGACCAACGTTCCCTAGAAGTACACCAAACTACAGGACCAACGTTCCCTAGAAATACACCAAACTACAGGACCAACGTTCCCTCAAAATACACCAAACTACAGGACCAACATTCACCAAACTACAGGACCAACCTTCCCTAGAAGTACACCAAACTACAGGACCAATGTTCCCTCAAAATACACCAAACTACAGGACCAACCTTCCCTAGAAGTACACCAAACTACAGGACCAACCTTCCCTCAAAATACACCAAACTACAGGACTAACATTCCTTAGAAATTCACCAAACTACAGGACCAACATTTCACCAAACTACGTCAAACTACAGGACCAACCTTCCCTAGAAGTACACCAAAGTACAGGACCAACCATCCCTAGAAGTACACCAAACTACAGGACTAACATTCCTTAGAAATTCACCAAACTACAGGACCAACGTTCCCTCAAAATACACCAAACTACAGGACCACCGTTTCACCAAACTACGTCAAACTACAGGACCAACCTTCCCTAGAAGTACACCAAACTACAGGACCAACGTTCCCTCAAAATACACCAAACTACAGGACCAACGTTCCCTCAAAATACACCAAACTACAGGACCAACGTTTCACCAAACTACGTCAAACTACAGGACC
Source organism: Blennius ocellaris (assembly GCF_963422515.1). NCBI lineage: Eukaryota > Metazoa > Chordata > Actinopteri > Blenniiformes > Blenniidae > Blennius > Blennius ocellaris. Next base: position 112,845 of record NW_027662121.1, on the reverse strand, counting down.
AACCTTCCCTAGAAATACACTAAACTACAGGACCAACGTTCCCTCAAAATACACCAAACTACAGGACCAACATTCACCAAACTACAGGACCAACGTTCCCTAGAAGTACACCAAACTACAGGACCAACGTTCCCTAGAAATACACCAAACTACAGGACCAACGTTCCCTCAAAATACACCAAACTACAGGACCAACATTCACCAAACTACAGGACCAACCTTCCCTAGAAGTACACCAAACTACAGGACCAACGTTCCCTCAAAATACACCAAACTACAGGACCAACCTTCCCTAGAAGTACACCAAACTACAGGACCAACGTTCCCCAGCAGTCCACCAAACTCCAGGCGCGTAGTTGAGACGTGTCCTCACCACTCGGTGTTGTTGACGGCGTCCCCGAACCCCGGCGTGTCCACGATGGTGAGCTTGAGCTTCACGCCCTTCTCCTCGATGTCCACCGTGTGCTTGGTGATCTCCACCGTCTGCTGGATCCGCTCTGCGGGGGGCGACGACAAGAACGCCCGCGGTCCGTCACCATGGCGACGGCGGCGGAGGCGTCCGATTGGCCGAAACACTCACCTTCAGCGTTCAGCAGCTTCCGGTCTTTGTGCAGGTCGGTGAGGAAGAGGCTGTTCACCAGGGTGGACTTACCCAGACCGGACTCCCCTGACACACACACACACACACACACACACACACACACACACACACACACACACACACACACACACACACACACACACACACACACACACCGATCAGTCGTCTTGACGGGTCGTTAACAGACTCGGATGTTCAGGCTAATTTATTCCTCGTTAAGCGGCGCGGAGCTTCTGGTGACTCATCGGAGGAGCCAGAGACGGGAGACGGGAGACGGGAGACGGGAGAAGAGAGGAGGCGTGAAGACGAAGCCGCTGAGACCAGGACATCCTGTCTCCGTCGCCCGAGACAAAAAAATCTGCATCCCGAACGCCAGGGGAACTACATGTAGTTCACCACATGTAGTTCACCTGCCAGGCCTGGTGGCGGCGCTGCGACGCGACACGGAGCATGACGGACCACCTGGAGCAGGTGGTCCGTCATGCTAGTGTTGTTAATGACGTCAAGGAGAGGGGGGCGGGGCGAGAGTTGGAGAGGCGGGGCTAGAGGTCGGGAGAAGTGGCTCAATGTCGAGGGGGCGGGACTAGAGGTCGAGAGGCATGGCTAGAGGTGGAGAGGCGTGGTTAGAGGTGGAGAGGCGTGGTTAGAGGTGGAGGGGGCGGGGCTAGAGGTCGGAGAGGCGTGGGTAGAGGTGGAGAGGCGGGGCTAGAGGTCGAGAGGCGTGGGTAGAGGTGGAGAGGCGGGGCTAGAGGTCGAGAGGCGTGGGTAGAGGTGGAGAGGCGGGGCTAGAGGTCGAGAGGCAGAGCTAGAGGTGGGGCTAGAGGTGGAGAGGCGGGGCTAGAGGTCGAGGGGGCGTGGCTAGAAGTGGAGAGGTGGGGCTAGAGGTCAAGAGGGCGTGGGTAGAGGTGGAGAGGCGGGGCTAGAGGTCAAGAGGCGGAGCTAGAGGTGGGGCTAGAGGTGGAGAGGCGGGGCTAGAGGTCGAGGGGGCGTGGCTAGAAGTGGAGAGTGGAGAGGTGGGGCTAGAGGTCAAGAGCGCGTGGGTAGAGGTGGAGAGGTGGGGCTAGAGGTCAAGAGGGCGTGGGTAGAGGTGGAGAGGCGGGGCTAGAGGTCGAGAGGCGGAGCTAGAGGTGGGGCTAGAGGTGGAGAGGCGGGGCTAGAGGTCGAGGGGGCGTGGCTAGAAGTGGAGAGGTGGGGCTAGAGGTCGAGAGGGCGGGGCTAGAAGTGGAGAGGTGGGGCTAGAGGTCGAGGGGGCGGGGCTAGTGGTCGAGAGGGCGTGGCCATGACGTCGTCTCCAGCTAACGTTCGTCTCGTCCATCCACACGGGGTTTTCTAACTCCTCCACTCTGGAACTCGTTTAAGAAAGGTTCCTAAAAACAATGTGACCAGGGAAGATAACCAGGGAGGGTGGGTGACCTGGTGACCCGATAACCAGGGAGGGTGGGTGACCTGGTGACCCGATAACCAGAGAAGATAACCAGGGAGGGTGGGTGACCTGGTCACCCGATAACCAGGGAAGATAACCAGGGAGGGTGGGTGACCTGGTGACCCGATAACCAGGGAAGGTAACCAGGGAGGGTGGGTGACCTGGTGACCCGATAACCAGGGAAGGTAACCAGGGAGGGTGGGTGACCTGGTGACCCGATAACCAGGGAAGATAACCAGGGAGGGTGGGTGACCTGGTGACCCGATAACCAGGGAAGATAACCAGGGAGGGTGGGTGACCTGGTGACCCGATAACCAGGGAAGATAACCAGGGAGGGTGGGTGACCTGGTGACCCGATAACCAGGGAAGATAACCAGGGAGGGTGGGTGACCTGGTGACCCGATAACAGGGAGGGTGGGTGACCTGGTGACCCGATAACCAGGGAGGGTGGGTGACCCGCCGCTCACCTGCCACCATGAGCGTGAACTCGAAGCCTTTCTTCACCGACTTCCTGTGCAGCTGGTTGGGAAGAGTGGCGAAGCCTACGTACTCTTTCTCCTGGAGGAGAGGAGGAGGAGGAGGAGGAGGAAGAGGAGGAGGAAGAGGAGGAGGAGAGGAGGAAGAGGAGGAGAGGAGAGGAGGAGGAGGAAGAGGAGGAGAGGAAGAGAGGAAGAGAGGAAGAGAGGAGGAGGAGGAGGAGGAGGAGGAGGAGGAGGAGAGGAGGAAGAGGAGGAGAGGAGAGGAGGAAGAGGAGGAAGAGGAGGAGGAGGAGGAGAGGAGGAGGAGGAGGAGAGGAGGAGGAGAGGAAGAGAGGAGGAGGAGGAGGAGAGGAGAGGAGGAGGAGGAAGAGGAGGAGAGGAGAGGAGGAGGAGGAGGAAGAGGAGGAGGAGAGGAGGAAGAGGAGGAGAGGAGAGGAGGAGGAGGAGGAGGAGAGGAAGAGAGGAAGAGAGGAAGAGAGGAGGAGGAGGAGGAGGAGAGGAGAGGAGGAGAGGAGGAGAGGAGAGGAGGAGGAGGAAGAGGAGGAAGAGGAGGAGGAGGAGGAGAGGAGGAGGAGAGGAGGAGGAGGAGGAGGAGAGGAGGAGGAGAGGAAGAGAGGAGGAGGAGGAGGAGAGGAGAGGAGGAGGAGGAAGAGGAGGAGAGGAGGAGGAGGAGGAAGAGGAGGAGGAGAGGAGGAAGAGGAGGAGAGGAGAGGAGGAGGAGGAAGAGGAGGAGAGGAGAGGAGGAGGAGGAAGAGAGGAAAAGAGGAAGAGAGGAGGAGGAGGAGGAGGAGGAGGAGGAGGAGGAGAGGAGGAAGAGGAGGAGAGGAGAGGAGGAGGAGGAAGAGGAGGAAGAGGAGGAGGAGGAGGAGAGGAGGAGGAGGAGGAGAGGAGGAGGAGAGGAAGAGAGGAGGAGGAGGAGGAGAGGAGAGGAGGAGGAGGAAGAGGAAGAGGAGGAGAGGAGAGGAGGAGGAGGAGAGGAAGAGAGGAAGAGAGGAAGAGAGGAGGAGGAGGAGGAGGAGGAGGAGAGGAGGAGAGGAGAGGAGGAGGAGGAAGAGGAGGAAGAGGAGGAGGAGGAGGAGAGGAGGAGGAGGAGGAGAGGAGGAGGAGAGGAAGAGAGGAGGAGGAGGAGGAGGAGGAGGAGGAGGAGGAGGAGGAGGAGGAGGAGGAGGAAGAGAGGAGGAGGAGGAGAGGAAGAGAGGAGGAGGAGGAGGAGAGGAAGAGAGGAGGAGGAGGAGGAGAGGAAGAGAGTAGGAGGAGTAGGAGGAGGAGAGGAGGAGGAGAGGAAGAGAGGAGGTGGGAGGAGGAGGAGGAGGAGGAGGAGAGGAGTGAGGAGGTGGAGGAGGAGAGGAGGAGGAGGAAGAGGAGGAGGAGGAAGAGGAGGAGGAGAGGAGAGAGGAGGAGGAGGAGGAGAGGAGGAGGAGGAGAGGAGGAGGAAGATGTGAGGGTGTGACGTCTTCATCATGCTTCATGTTTTATAGAGCGGTGGTGCCCCGAGCAGCTCTGTGGTTCATAATACAGGAGGGGGAGGGGGGCTAAACCACACAGATGGTGTGTGTGTGTGTGTGTGTGTGTGTGTGTGTGTGTGTGTGTGTGTGTGTGTGTGTGTGTGTGTGTGTGTGTGTGTGTGTTTGCGCCCCTCAAACATTTATACTTAAGGATGCAACAACCTTTTAATGCTAAATCTATGCGGAATGCATTAGCTGAGGAGAGCAGTGTGTGTGTGTGTGTGTGTGTGTGTGTGTGTGTGTGTGTGTGTGTGTGTGTGTGTGTGTGTGTGTGTGTGTGTGTGACCAACCAGCATTGTGAATGGCGACTCTGATGCTGATATACATTAAAGGGAATACAGTAGTTACTGATTACTTTAAAGTAACTAAATTACAGTTACTGAACATTGAGTGAAGTCATTATTTCAACCGTACATGACAACAGGAGGAGCTGGAAGTAATCAGTTACTTCAATATTTTACCCAGTAACTGACTGACTGCAGGGATTACTAATAAAAACTAATAACACCAGATTATAGAGCATCTTCCCCCTCTAACACCAGATTATAGAGCATCTTCCTCCTCTAATCCAGATTATACAGCATCTTCCTCCTCTAACACCAGATTATAGAGCATCTTCCTTCTCTAATCCAGATTATAGAGCATCTTCCTCCTCTAACACCAGATTAAAGAGCATCTTCCTCCTCTAACACCAGATTATAGAGCATCTTCCTCCTCTAATCCAGATTATAGAGCATCTTCGTCCTCTAACCCAGATTATAGAGCATCTTCCTCCTCTAACACCAGATTATAGAGCATCTTCCTCCTCTAACACCAGGTTATAGAGCATCTTCCTCCTCTAACACCAGATTATAGAGCATCTTCCTCCTCTAATCCAGATTATAGAGCATCTTCCCCCTCTAACACCAGATTATAGAGCATCTTCCTCCTCTAATCCAGATTATAGAGCATCTTCCTTCTCTAATCCAGATTATAGAGCATCTTCCTTCTCTAATCCAGATTATAGAGCATCTTCCTCCTCTAACACCAGATTATAGAGCATCTTCCTCCTCTAACACCAGGTCATAGAGCATCTTCCTCCTCTAACACCAGATTAAAGAGCATCTTCCTCCTCTAACACCAGATTATAGAGCATCTTCCTCCTCTAATCCAGATTATAGAGCATCCTCCTCCTCTAATCCAGATTATACAGCATCTTCCTCCTCAAACATCAGATTATAGAGCATCTTCCTCCTCTAACACCAGATTATAGAGCATCTTCCTCCTCTAACACCATATTATAGAGCATCTTCCTCCTCTAACACCAGATTATAGTGCATCTTCCCCCTCTAACACCAGATTATAGAGCATCTTCCCCCTCTAACACCAGATTATAGAGCATCTTCCTCCTCTATTCCAGATTATACAGCATCTTCCTCGTCTAATCCAGATCATAGAGCATCTTCCTCCTCTAACACCAGATTATAGAGCATCTTCCTCCTCTAACATCAGATTATAGAGCATCTTCCTCCTCTAACACCAGATTATAGAGCATCTTCCTTCTCTAACACCAGATTATAGAGCATCTTCCTTTAACACCAGATTATAGAGCATCCTCCTTCTCTAACACCAGATTATAGAGCATCTTCCTTCTCTAACACCAGATTATAGAGCATCTTCCTCCTCTAACACCAGATTATAGAGCATCTTCCTCCTCTAACACCAGATTATAGAGCATCTTCCTCCTCTAACATCCAGATTATATTGGACATTAACAACACAGTAAATACGTTGCTTGATAAAGTTATCTTTGGTAAAATTAATTGAAAAAGTAACTATTGAATGTAATCAGTAACTATAACAACGGCAGCACAATAACGAAACAACTGAATTGAAAGCAGCTTCACAGCTGGAACAATCCTCTTAATCCACACCAGATTAGGATTACATCCTAAACTTCAGGGAGGAAACATATTGTTGACACGGCAACCAATTAGAACACACACACACACACACACACACACACACACACACACACACACACACACACACACACACACACACACACACACACACACACACACACACACACTGGAGCCAGATTATCTTCCAGAAATAAACTTATTCAGGTTCTAATAAACTATTTATCGTTTGATTATTATTATTATCATTATTATTATAATATTTATGTATTTATTATTTATCTATTTAGATTTCTGTGTTTTTAATTCTTACCTCCACGTCTTGTCGAGCCGGAAGTCCAGTCCAGCAGAGCAGCAACACACACACACACACACACACACACACACACACACACACACACACACACAGTGGATATAAAGACACACACACCCACACACATACAGTGGACACACACACACACACACACAGCAGAAATTAATTAAAATGATCAGTACATTCAATCCAGCTGTGACGCACACGTGCACGCGCTCACCTGTCCGGGGCGCGCGGCTCCGGTACCGGCTGTTGGCCGTCATGTCGGCTCTGCCCGCTGATGGAGACTGCAGACTGAGAGGGGGGGGGTTGCGGACATGCGCAGTAGCTCCCCGCCGAGGAAAGGAAACAAGACAAAAACCCATCGTGCACGCGCTCGAAGCACATGCGCGCTCACGGTTATTCCCACCGTGTTTATTGTTCGAATGAAAAAAAAAAAAAAACCCCAGAAGGAAACAAAAAAAAAAAACAAGGGCGCAGTTCAGGTGAAGCTCCAGCGGGGGGCGCTGGAGACCAACTGCTGGTACACTGGTGCTGGAATCCAGAATCCAAAGGACCCCAACTGGATAAGATCAAAGATAAATAAGTGATCAAAGATCAAAGATAAATAAGCGAGAAAGATAGAAAGAAGAAGAAACAAGAGAGACACTTTGACTCAAATCAGACTTTATTTAGTTTTTTAGTTTTTTTCAGTTTTTGTGGAGACATCAGTCCGTGTGTGTGGGGTGGGGGGGGTCTAGGTGGTCTGGGGGGGGGGGGTCTACTGGGTCATCTGGGCCTCCATGGCCTGGGCCGCCCACTCCGGCGCCGCCTGCCGGATCTTCTCCAGCAGGTTGTTCACCTGGAAGCACAGAGACTGGATCTGCTTGTCCCACGTGGGCAGCGGCTCCCGGGCTGCAGACACAGAGACCAGGGGGGGTCAGACATGAGGCCCTGCCCACCTGGCAAAGGGCCACACTCAGGCCCCGCCCCCCCCCCCCCCAATCACAACCAGGTTCCTGTCACCATGGTGACTGTCCCATCATCCTCACGGTTTTTTTTTTTTGGAGCCCGAAAAGTAGATTAGCTGTAACCGACGATGTCACGGCCACGCCTCTCCACCTCTAGCCACGCCCTCGAACTCGACCCCGCCCCCTCTCCATCTCTAGCCCCGCCTCTCCAACTCTAGTCCCACTTCTCACCCCGCCTCTCCTTCTAACCCCGCGTCTCCACCTCTAGCCCCGCCCCCTCTCCGCCTCTAGCCCCGCCCCTCCACCTCTAGCCCCGTCCCTCTCCACCTCTAGTCCCACTTCTCACTCCGCCTCTCCTTCTAGCCCCGCGTCTCCACCTCTACCCTGCCCCCTCTCCACCTCTAACCCCGCCTCCCGACCTCTAGTCCCGCCTCTCCAGCTCTAGTCCCACTTCTCGCCCCACATCTCCACCTCTAGCTCCGCCTATCAACCTCTAGCCCCGCCTCCCGACCTCTAGCCCCACCCCCTCTCCGTGATGTCATGAATAGCAGTGTGTGTGTGTTCTGATCCCACAGTTTGAGTCTCGGGTCTCGTTTACAGAAAACGGAGCTCAAAATTATTGAAAGTGCAACTTTTTGAAAACGCCGTCTCCGTGGCGACGGAGGAAACTTGACCAGTAGTTCTGCACATGCTCAGTAGGGTCAGTCGGAGGACGACGTTTCCTCTGGTCTCACGACTCCCAGTCTTTATCCTGCTGGACCTGGTGCTTTTATTTTGACAGTCACCGTAATAACAATCCAACCGGCTGGTCTGTTGAGAGCTCATTGTGCTCTGCTGTGTGTGTGTGTGTGTGTGTGTGTGTGTGTGTGTGTGTGTGTGTGTGTGTGTGTGTGTGTGTGTGCTCTCAGTACTAAAACTCACAACAGCACCAACTAGTGGCCCAACATGAAAATTACATTGTTTTCATGGTTTCCCTTGTTTCTGCGTAAATTTAAATCATTTTTTGTTTTTTTTAGCAACTGTGATTAGACACACACACACACACACACACACACACACACACACACACACACACACACACACACACACACACACACACACACACACACACACACTTACTTTCAAAGTGCACTATGCCGTCAATCTGGTCGATGAAGCCGTTCATCCGTCCTTCTGTGATCATCTGAGAGGCAATCTTCTCTGCCTGGACACACACACACACACACACACACACACACACACACACACACACACACACACACACACACACACACACACACACACACACACACACACACACACACACACACACACACACACACACACACACACACACACAATATATACAAAGTTGCTTAATCCGTGCCCTGCAGCGATTGGTTAAAGGTGCAGGGGGGCGGGGCCACCTTGGCGGGGGGGATCTCCAGCAGCGCCCCCAGCTCCTCGAAGGTGATGTTGTTGTAAAGTTTGCTGGCCGACAGCAGGTTGTGTTCGATTACGGCTCGGTCCAGGATGCTGGAGCCTGGAGGGCAAACAGGAAGTGACCGTGACAAACCGGAAGTGACCGTGAACAACAGGAAGTGACCGTGAACAACAGGAAGTGACAAATAGGAAGTCGCCATAACAAACAGGAAGTCACCGCAACAAACAGGAAGTCGCCGTAAAAGAGGAAGTCACCGTGACCAACAGGAAGTCGCCGCAACAAACAGGAAGTCGCCAAAACAAACAGGAAGTCACCGTAACAAACAGGAAGTCGCCGCGACAAACAGGAAGTCGCCGTGACAAACAGGAAGTCGCCATGACAAACAGGAAGTCGCCGTAACAAACAGGAAGTCGCCGCAACAAACAGGAAGTCACCATAACAAACAGGAAGTCGCCGCAACAAACAGGAAGTCGCCGCAACAAACAGGAAGTCGCCAAAACAAACAGGAAGTCACCGGAAAAGAGGAAGTCACCGTAACAAACAGGAAGTCGCCGCGACAAACAGGAAGTCGCCGTGACAAACAGGAAGTCGCCGTAACAAACAGGAAGTCGCCGCAACAAACAGGAAGTCGCCATAACAAACAGGAAGTCGCCGCGACAAACAGGAAGTCACCGCGACAAACAGGAAGTCGCCAAGACAAACAGGAAGTCGCCAAGACAAACAGGAAGTCGCCATGACAAACAGGAAGTCGCCATGACAAACAGGAAGTCGCCATGACAAACAGGAAGTCACTGCAACAAATAGGAAGTTGCCGTAACAAACAGGAAGTCACTGCAACAAACAGGAAGTTGCCGTGACAAACAGGAAGTCACTGCAACAAACAGGAAGTCACCGTAACAAACAGGAAGTCAATGCAACAAACAGGAAGTCAATGCAACAAACAGGAAGTCGCCGTGACAAACAGGAAGTCGCTGTAACAAACAGGAAGTGAACATTGACCACGACTCGTCTGGGTGGGACGTCTAGCATTAGCTTCTATCCACAGGACCTGTCAGTAGCATTAGCCTCCAAGGAAGTTCATAGCATAAAGAGAGCAACGTTTAGCAGACTGACGAGTTAGCACGCTAACCTCCACCCTCACCGTCAGCGGTGGTGGCCTTCTGGTGGGGCATTAGCATGGCGGCGAACTCCTGCAGCTGGTTCCCGCGGATGATCCGGTCCAGGTACATCTTCTCCAGGATGCCGTACGCCGCTAGCTGCTGACAGCGCTCGTCTTTAAACAGGGTCGCTAACATCCGAGAGCGCTGCTGCCCTGGAACACACACCGTCACACACCGCGGTTAGGAGTGTGTGTGTGTGTGTGTGTGCGTGTGTGTGTGTGTGTGTGTGTGTGTGTGGTACCCGCGGAGGCCAGGATGGTGCAGTTCAGCGCGTGTTTCAGAGCCTCCAGTCGTTCGCTCTCGTGGACGATGGATTTGTACGACAGCTCGTTGTATCGCTGCGCCGCCTCGATGAACTTCCTCCTGAAGTCCAGGACCCGGGCGTAGCACACCTGCACAGTAATCTGATTACTAACAACCCAGACACGGGTACACAGCAGTCTATTTGGCCAACATGATTACACCTTCAGTGTTAGCATCAGTTGAGCTAACGGTGAGCAAGGTCTTAGCATTCGCTGTGCTAACGTAGAAGAAAGTGGATATTGTGCGATTAGCACATTAGCATTCGCTGTGCTAACGTAGAAGAAAGTGGATATTGTGCGATTAGCACAATAGCATTCGCTGTGCTAACGTAGAAGAAAGTGGATATTGTGCGATTAGAACATTAGCATTCGCTGTGCTAACGTAGAAGAAAGTGGATATTGTGCGATTAGCACATTAGCATTCGCTGTGCTAACATAGAAGAAAGTGGATATTGTGCGATTAGCACATTAGCATTCGCTGTGCTAACGTAGAAGAAAGTGGATATTGTGCGACTAGCACATTAGCATTCGCTGTGCTAACGTAGAAGAAAGTGGATATTGTGCGATTAGCACATTAGCATCGTCTGTGCGAATGTGGGCGCTAAACGTAGGCTAATAGATGCTACAGCCTGGCTCCGCCCCCCCCCGGGACCTCTCGGTACCCAGCCTGCCCCCCCCCCCCCCCGGTACCTTGTAGTGGATCTGCAGCTGCTCGTTGGACGACTCGTTCTGCAGCAGCGAGGCCCGGTTGATGTAGGCCTCGGCCTGGACCGGGTCGTCGTCCTCCAGGTAGAGCCGGGCGATCTTCAGGTACGTGTCCAGCTTGTAGTCCACGTTGTACTGCCTGGGGGACCAGACGGACTCAGGTGAGCTGCTATTGGTTCACGGGGGTGGGTGGGCGGGGCTTAATCCGGACGGGGCCTGTTTCCACGGCAACGACTTCAAATATAGACAGTTCCTCCAGGATATAGATGGATGGATGGATGGATAATTGTCTTGTTGCAGCAATCTGGTACATACGAATATTATATAATACAATAGAATAGTAATAAAAGTAAAAAATAAAAATATCTGTGTATAAGACATAAAGTAAAACACAGAACGGAACATGGGCACTTAGAAATAAGACGAGATCAAAGCAAGATAATAAATAGTAAGGTGCAGTGGCAGAGCCATTAGAAGTAGGTATTATATAATAATAATAATAATAATACACATAATAACAATGTGTAATAGTGTATAATACTCGTGTATAGTACTACTAGTAATGGTAACAATAAAATAACAATATATATATATATATCAGTAATAATATTAATAATAATAATGATAGTAATAATAATAATAATACAGATAATAACAATGTGTAATAGTCCATAATACTCATGTATAGTACTACTAATAGTGGTCGCAATAATATAACAATAACAATATATATATATTTATATCAGTAATAATAATAATAATAATAATAACAATAATACAGATAATAACAATGTGTAATAGTGTAGAATACTCATGTATAGTACTACTAATAATGGTAGCAATAATATAAACTATATATATATATCAGTAATAATAATAATAA
>NW_027662121.1:94742-101000 GCF_963422515.1 Blennius ocellaris | reverse complement strand
CACTTATGTCAACTTTATAAACTGGTTCAGCTTTTTGAAACTTGTGCAACTTTTTGAAACTTGTGCAACTTTTTGAAAAATGTTCAACTTTTTTCTACTTGTTCAACTGTTTGACACTTTTTGAAACTTGTTCAACTTTTTGAAACTTGTTCAACTTTTTGAAACTTGTTCAACTTTTTGAAACTTGTGCAACTTTTTGACACTTTTTAAAAAAGTTGTACAAGTTTCAAAAAGTGTCACAATTTTCAATAAGTTGCACAGTTTTCCACAGTTTGCCAGCAGCATTCACACTATCATGCATTTGCCGCGGGAAATGCAGATCATCTAGGAACCTTGAAATTCAAAGTGTTTCTTTGCCGCGGCACAAAGCACACGTGACGATACCACCTTTTGGATATGTCGGGTCATTTTTTATTTATTGTATATTTAGTTTGCTTTGTTTTGATTTTGTTGTTGTTGATTATTTTAAAAAACAAACTAAAAACGAGGGTCAGAACCTACTAGCTTCCACGAAGGCCTTCAGGGACTCCAGCTGGTCGGCGTCTGTGAACTGGAGCGCTTTCTCCAGGATCTGGCGGTACCTGCAATCATCACACTGTCAAGACAAGGGCAGGTCCTGACAGGTCAATACAGACCATCACAGGTCCTGACAGGTCAATACAGACCATCACAGGTCCTGAAGGTCAATACAGACCATAACAGGTCCTGACAGGTCAATTACAGACCATCACAGGTCCTGACAGGTCAATACAGACCATAACAGGTCCTGACAGGTCAATACAGACCATCACAGGTCAATACAGACCATCACAGGTCATCACATGTAAACCCAGGTCCTTACAGGTCATCACATGTAAACCCAGGTCCTTACAGGTAAATACAGATCATAACAGGTCCTTACAGGTAAACCCTGGTCAGTACAGGTCCTGACAGGTTAATACAGATCATAACAGGTCATCACATGTAAACCCAGGTCCTTACAGGTAAATACAGATCATAACAGGTCCTTACAGGTAAACCCAGGTCAGTACAGGTCCTTACAGGTAAACCCTGGTCAGTACAGGTCCTTACAGGTAAATACAGATCATAACAGGTCCATACAGGTAAACCCTGGTCAGTACAGGTCCTGACAGGTAAATACAGATCATAACAGGTCCTTACAGGTAAACCCTGGTCAGTACAGGTCCTGACAGGTTAATACAGATCATAACAGGTCATCACATGTAAACCCAGGTCCTTACAGGTAAATACAGATCATAACAGGTCCTTACAGGTAAACCCTGGTCAGTACAGGTCCTTACAGGTAAATACAGATCATAACAGGTTAACCCTGGTCAGTACAGGTCCTGACAGGTTTATACAGATCATAACAGGTCATCACATGTAAACCCAGGTCCCTTACAGGTAAATACAGATCATAACAGGTCCTTACAGGTAAACCCAGGTCAGTACAGGTCCTTACAGGTAAATACAGATCATAACAGGTCCTTACAGGTAAACCCTGGTCAGTACAGGTCCTTACAGGTAAATACAGATCATAACAGGTCCTTACAGGTAAACCCTGGTCAGTACAGGTCCTTACAGGTAAACCCTGGTCCTTACAGGTAAATACAGATCATAACAGGTCCTTACATGTAAACCCTGGTCAGTACAGGTCCTTACAGGTAAATACAGATCATAACAGGTCATCACAGGTAAACCCTGGTCAGTACAGGTCATCACAGCACATTCGGTCTCCACAGCAGGGACACACAAACCCACACGCACCGATTACAAGGATCACGTCACGACAGTGTAAATAAACGTGGACCAGAGCTTGACTCGCTCCGGCGGCTTGTTTTGAATGAGACGCTGCAGCTCGTGACACTAAACGTTACTGTTGCTGCGCCGGTTGGCGGGTTTTATCCGCAGCTGGAGGTCAGCATTAGTTCGCCTCCCGGGGTGTGTTTTCATTAGATCTACAGTTGTAATTCAACAATTTAAAATTCTGTTCACACGTTAGAACAGTCAAGCTGTCAAAGCTAACGCGGCTAGGCTAGCGTTAGCTCGGCTGGAGGGAGCTCGTCTCTCTGTGAGGAGATCGTCCCCCGCTGGACGAGCTTATCGGGACTGGACTCGTCGGGAAGCGGTGGTACGTACTTGGCAGCGAGATCTTTGTGCGATCCGCTGGAGTTCATGAGCTGGGCCAGCTCCTGCCTCACCTCGGTCGCCATTGTTGCCCGGAGTCCCGTCGACGCCGGAGCTTTTATACGAGAGGCGGGGCGGCGGGGAGGGGGCGGGGCCAAGGAGCACCTCCACCAATGGCTGAACACGCTCCCGTCTGACGCGCAGTGACGTAGGCCGTTTTTGTACACAACTTTATTTATAATGAACCTTTAACAAGAAGGACGAAAATCATTTAAACAAGACATTATTTTTTACAGAGAATAACGAAATTAAATCAAGATTACTTGTACATTATAATACAGATCGGTGAGAATTACAAACGTTTAATATTCATATAAAATTGTTTCACAAGCTAAATTCCCTTTCGTCACGTGACGTCACCGAGCCAGCGACGAGCTGGTGGACGTCGCCGACGTCATCAACCCGCGCTCCGGCCGGTCTTGTGTTTGTGTGTGTGTGTGTGTGTGCCAGCGCGTGGCCGATAACTGAGCCTTTTCAGGTGTTTTTAGACTGATAACGGTCACGTGCCTCCGGGCGGGGGTTGTTTACGTGCGCGTGGAGACGCGGTGTCGGTTTTCAAAACAAACAGAAACGAAGATGAACGGGAAGAAGAACGGAGTACCGGACAGGTGTGTGTGTGTGTGTGTGTGTGTGTGTGTGTGTATCCAAGTACTGTGGCTGAGACCTATGTTGTCATTTTGAAGAGTAACAGAGTAATCAGATTACTTCCTCCAGGTGGCTGGATTACAAGTCTGTGGGGAAACGACTGACCGGGACCCGATTCATCGCCTTCAAAGTGCCTCTGAAACAGGTTCGCTGCTGTTTACTTCCCGCTCTCACCTGCAACAACAACAACAGGTTTGTTTTTGTTTACTTCCTCTCCTTCAGGATTTGACTCGTGAGCTTCCGTCCTCTCACGTGTTCGGCCACTGGGAGCTTCTGGACGCTCTGAACAGCAGAACCAGGAACTGGGTCTGATCATCGACCTCACCAACACCAAGCGCTACTACAGTCTGCAGGTAAACAAACACAGTGCAGGTAAACAGGGTAAACAACTGGACTCCAGGGTAAATAGCCATGGCCCCTTCCAGAAAGCGGGTTATGTGAAAAGTCAGAGTAAGTTCACCCCTGAATTGAGGGAAACTTTTTGTTCAGAGAAAGATCTGAATTAAGGTTCGGGGTCAGAGTTTCTCCTGGCTCCTCCCACCTGGAGCAGGTTTAGTAGAGGGAACCCTGAGTTTCTCCTGGCTCCTCCCACCTGGAGCAGGTTTAGTAGAGGGAACCCTGAGTTTCTCCTGGCTCCTCCCACCTGAAGCAGGTTTAGTAGAGGAAACCCTGAGTTTCTACTGGCTCCTCCCACCTGGACCAGGTTTAGTAGAGGAAACCCTGAGTTTCTCCTGGCTCCTCCCACCTGAAGCAGGTTTAGTAGAGGAAACCCTGAGTTTCTCCTGGCTCCTCCCACCTGGAGCAGGTTTAGTAGAGGAAACCCTGAGTTTCTCCTGGCTCCGCCCACCTGGAGCAGGTTTAGTAGAGGAAACCCTGAGCTTCTACTGGCTCCTCCCACCTGAAGCAGGTTTAGTAGAGGAAACCCTGAGTTTCTCCTGGCTCCTCCCACCTGGAGCAGGTTTAGTAGAGGAAACCCTGAGTTTCTCCTGGCTCCTCCCACCTGGAGCAGGTTTAGTAGAGGAAACCCTGAGTTTCTCCTGGCTCCTCCCACCTGGAGCAGGTTTAGTAGAGGAAACCCTGAGTTTCCTCAGATTTTGTTGAACCTCCTACCTGGATTACCCTCCAGGGGGTGCTGTGTCTCAGAAGTAGTTTGTTTGTTTGTTTGTTTGTTGTGCAGGACGTTCCAGAGTCACTGCTGGTGGTGAAGATCCTCACTGAAGGTCATCATGTTCCCAACGACCACGCCATCCTCAGCTTCAAGCGCGCCGTACGCACGTTTCTCCAGGACAATAATGATAACGGTAAGACAGGAAGTGACCCTGTTCCCGACAGGAAGTGACCCTGTTCCTGACAGGAAGTGATCCTGTTGAGTCATGACAGGAAGTGACCGTGTTCCTGGCAGGAAGTGACCCTGTTCTTGACAGGAAGTGATCCTGTTGAGTCATGACAGGAAGTGGCCGTGTTCCTGACAGGAAGTGAACCTGTTGAGTCATGACAGGAAGTGACCGTGTTCCTGGCAGGAAGTGACCGTGTTCCTGGCAGGAAGTGACCTTGTTCCTGGCAGGAAGGGACCTTGTTGAGTCCTGACAGGAAGTGATCCTGTTCCTGACAGGAAGTGACCGTGTTCCTGACAGGAAGTGACCGTGTTCCTAACAGGAAGTGATCCTGTTCCTGACAGGAAGTGACCGTGTTCCTGGCAGGAAGTGACCCTGTTCTTGACAGGAAGTGATCCTGTTGAGTCATGACAGGAAGTGGCCGTGTTCCTGACAGGAAGTGAACCTGTTGAGTCATGACAGGAAGTGACCCTGTTCCCGACAGGAAGTGACCCTGTTCCCGACAGGAAGTGATCCTGTTGAGTCATGACAGGAAGTGACCGTGTTCCTGACAGGAAGTGGCCGTGTTCCTGACAGGAAGTGAACCTGTTGAGTCATGACAGGAAGTGACCCTGTTCCCGACAGGAAGTGACCCTGTTCCCGACAGGAAGTGATCCTGTTGAGTCATGACAGGAAGTGACCCTGTTCCCGACAGGAAGTGATCCTGTTGAGTCATGACAGGAAGTGACCGTGTTCCTGACAGGAAGTGACCGTGTTCCTAACAGGAAGTGATCCTGTTCCTGACAGGAAGTGACTGTGTTCCTGACAGGAAGTGACTGTGTTCCTGACAGGAAGTGACCGTGTTGTAGGATGTATTAAAGTTGTTGAAGACAGTGGAGACAGACGTTGCTGGTTTGTCTTCCAGACCGGCTGATCGGAGTCCACTGCACACACGGTCTGAACCGCACCGGCTACCTGATCTGCAGGTACGTAGAGGGACGGCCCCCCTGCTGGGTCAGCTGGTCAGGGTCTAACAGGTGTCTGGTCCTGCAGGTACCTGGTCGACGTGGACGGGATGGATCCTGAGGAGGCGATACAGCGTGAGTTACTCTGATTACTTTCCTGTTTCCTGTGATTCGTGTCAAATATTGACTTCATGAAGCTGTGACACCGGCGTCTCACCTCCAGTGTTTAACTCGAGCCGTGGACACGACATGGAGAGACAGAACTACGTGGCAGACCTGTGTAGGGGTCCAAGGAGGAGGTGAGTACCGCTTCAGGTGCCGGTTCAGGTGCCGGTTCAGGTGCCGGTTCAGGTTCTTCCACTTTCTGACGGACTCTGGTTTCTCCTGAGCAGTAATGTGAAGATAGACCAGCCGGGGCTGGAGCCTCAGAGAGGAGAATCTCATCAACGAGGCGTAGAGACCTGGCCCCAGAGCCCCCAGAGGGACCAGAGAGACCAGAGGGACCAGAGGGACCAGAGAGGACCGCCCCGTCACACCTGGAACCACAGGTACCAGAACCCTGAGGTGGAACCTTCCATCAGGTCTGATTCGATCTACTGACACGACTCAGGAACCCTCTGAACTTTCTCCCCCAGATCGTTCTCTCTTCGCAGAACGACTCATCCCCGTCACCATGACGACCGCTACGACCCCGCCCCGGGGCCCCCGCCCCCTTCCATCCCCCCCGCACACCCGCGGACCCCTGCTCACACCGAATGGAACAGATACCCCCCCCAGGGAGAAAGCAGGTACAGATACCACCCCCAGGGAGAAAGCAGGTACAAATACCCCCCCCAGGGAGAAAGCAGGTACAAATACCCCCCCCAGGGAGGAGACGGAAGGTACAGATACCCCCCCCAGGGAGGAGACGGGTACAGGTACCCCCCCCAGGGAGAGGGCAGGTACAGACCCCCCGCCCCTGAGATGAGGTGGAGTTCAGCGTCTCACTTGCAGCAGCAGCAGAGAAGAAGAGCTTCCCCTCCTCGTCCTCCTCCCCCCTCCCTCCCTCGCTACACCCCCCGCTGGGCGACCGGCGGTGACGGAGGGGAGGGGAGCTAGGCCACGCCCCCAACTGGATGACCGGCGGTGATGGAGGGGAGGGGAGCTAG
>NW_027662121.1:84742-87242 GCF_963422515.1 Blennius ocellaris | reverse complement strand
TTTTAATATTTGTTGGAACAACTAGGTTCATCGTTCACCTCCAATAAAACACTGAAATCATTTTCCTCCTCACAATGATCATAAAAACATTTAAAACAGGAAGAAGTCGTTGTTTTCTAGTCAAACATGTTGAACGTCACGTCTTCAGCGGTTGTTTTGTTTTGAACGTGTTCATTTAAATCAACAAAACAACATCGTGGCAGAATAAACCATTTCTACATTTACTGTCCACCAGTTCTGACTTCATCACTTTGGTTCCAGACGGAACTTTGTTCAGGATTGTCCAGAACCGTCGTCACGGTTTCAAACCATGACTCAGCAGGAAAATACTTTCTCATCCATCAAGTGTCGTTTACACTGGACTGTGTGCTGGTGCCGTACCGTACGGTACGGTACGGTACGCTATGGTACAGTATGGTATGGTATGGTTTGGTACGGCACGGTACGGTATGGTACGGTACGGTATGGTACGGCACGGCACGGTACGGTATGGTACGGCATGGCACTCTATGGAACAGTATGGTACAGTATGCTATGGTACGGTATGGCACGGCACGGCACGGCACAGTACGGTACGTTATGGTACGCTATGGTACGGTACGGTACAGTATGGTACGGTACAGTATGGTATGGTAAGGCACGGTACAGTATGGTAAGGCACGGTACAGTACGGTACGTTATGGTACGCTATGGTACGGTACGGTACAGTATGGTACGGTACAGTATGGTACGGTACAGTATGGTAAGGCACGGTACAGTACGGTACGTTATGGTACAGTACGGTATGATATGGTGTGGTTCGGTACGGTACAGTACGGTATGGTATGGCACGGCAAAGCGTACCCAGACCTCACTCTGTTGCGCGGCGAGTAGGTTTTGCTGGCGAGGCGGCGGAGGAGCGTGGCGGAACCTAAGGTTCCTGGTCCTCCAACGCAAGGTTCCTGGTCCTCCGACTCAGGGTCGCCTGAGGAGGAGGAGCTGCTCCGTCAGCAGGTGGAGGTGGGTGGTGACCTTCAGGCTCCGCCCGGCCGCCTGGACGACGCTCTCTGCTAGCGTGGCGTCGTGGCGCCGGACCGTGACCCTCAACACGCTCGCCACGAGCGCCAGCAGGCCTCTGACCTCGTCCAGGACGGCGGCGGCGACGACGGCGGGAAGTCGCCGGCTCCTCCTCCTCAGCCGGGCGACGCTCTGGAGGACCTCCTGCAGCTCCTGCAGCTCCTGCAGAGCGCCTGCAGCCTGAACGCCGGCCGCCGCCGCCGCCTCCTCCCCCAGCGCTGCACACCTCCTCCTGATCTCCTCCAGACGCCCCCTCAGTGGCCCCGCGGCCCGCAGGAACTCCGCCCCCAGCGCCTCCACCTCGCCGGCGCTCCCGTCCTTCTTCACCAGCTTGCCGACGTTCACCGCCATGACGACCACTCCTCCGAGGACGGCGGCGGCGGCGGCGGCGGCGAGGCCCAGGCCCCCGACCAGCGGCGCCGCGCAGACCAGGAGCCCGAGCGCGACGGCGAGCGTGGCCCGCGCGCCCCCGGAGGCGATGCCCGCCGTCCGCAGGGCGCCGGCCGTTCCCTGCAGCACCTTCAGCTCCTCGGAGACGGTCGTCATGGCGACCGCCAGCTCCCTCAGCCGCGGCCCCGCCTCCTCAAACTGACCGACGAAGGAGTCGGCGTCCGACAGGAGTCTGGACCTGGAGTCACTCAGGTTGAGGGGCTCGTCCATACTTCCTCTTCTCTGGGAAGGGGACGCCATGAGGAGGAGGGGGGGAGCAGGAGGTGTGGAGGAAGAGGAGGAGGAGGAGGAGGAGGAGGAGGAGGAGGAGTTCAGGTCCAATCAGGATCTGTCGGAGAACAAACAGAAGAACCAGATTTGGTGTCGTTCTTGTTGAGCATGAGACGCATGAAGTTGCTCAGTGTTTCTCTGAAGTCAGGTGACCTTTAGGCTCCGCCCACAGCAGGAGGTCAGGTGACCTTTAAGCTCCGCCCACAGCAGGAGGTCAGGTGACCTTTAAGCTCCGCCCACAGCCGGACACTTTCCTCAGTGTCCAACTTTCAGCTCCTTCAGGACTCCAGAGTTCTCAGTCTGAACAGGTTGCGTCAACGGGTTGCGTCAACGGGTTGCGTCAACGGGTTGCGTCAACGGGTTGCGTCAACGGGTTGCGTCAACGGGTTGCGTCAACAGACGGCGAAACAAAACAAGTTTCAATTCTCCACTTGAAGTCCCGGAATGTTTTGAATCCAGTTCAAGAGAAACGGAGAACTTTTGTAGTGTCTGGAGTTTGAGGTTTGTTCTCCGCCGGCGGTTCCACTGCAGAAACAATCAACAGCGCCAACTAGTGGTCCAGCGAGGACACTGTGCCGTTTCCACTGGAAACGGACGTCCTTTTTGAAACGTCGCAGCGCAAACGTGAAACTTTTCCTCAAAGAAAAACACACGGGAAAAAAAAAAAACCAACCCCCGCTGCGTCTCCTCCTGACGGGCGGCGGCGGAACCCGGTGGAAGAACC
>NW_027662121.1:77242-79742 GCF_963422515.1 Blennius ocellaris | reverse complement strand
AGGAGAGAGGAGCGGAGGAGGAGGAGGAGGAGAGGAGAGAGAGGAGAGGAGAGGAGAGGAAGAGAAGAGGAGAGAGAGGAGAGGAGAGGAGAGGAGAGGAGAGAGGAGAGGAGAGGAGGGAGAGGAGGAGGAGGATGAGAGGAGAGAAGAGGAGAGGAGGAGAAGAGAAAGAGGAGGAGGAGGAGAAGAGAAGGAGGAGGAGAGGAGGAGTCGGAGGAGAGGAGGAGTCGGAGAGGGGGAAGAGGAGAGGAGAGAGAGGAGGAGAAGGGGGAGGAGGAGAGGAGGGGGGAGGGGGAGAAGAGGAGATGAGGAGGAGGAGGAGGAGAGGAGAGGAGAGGAGAGGAAGAGGAGAGGAGGAAAGGAAAAGAGGAGAGGAGGAGAGGAGAAGAGGAGAGAAGAGGAGAGGAGAAGAGGAGGAGAAGGGGAGGAGGAGAGGAGGGGGAGGGGGAGAAGAGGAGATGAGGAGGAGGAGGAGAGGAGAGGAGAGGAGAGGAGAGAGAGAGGAGGAGAGGAGGAGACGACCTACAAGTGAGACAAAGTTCGTCGTCAGTTTGAATTCCTAGTAGGATCTTACCACGATCTCATCAACCAATGGGAAGGAGTTAGCTTCAGCTTGCTGCTCTGCTGAACTAAACCTGCTACTCTGCTGAACTAAACCTGCTGCTCTGCTGAACTAAACCTGCTGCTCTGCTAAACTAAACCTGCTGCTCTGCTGAACTAAACCTGCTGCTCTGCTAAACTAAACCTGCTGCTCTGCTGAACTAAACCTGCTGCTCTGCTGAACTAAACCTGCTGCTCTGCTAAACTAAACCTGCTGCTCTGCTGAACTAAACCTGCTGCTCTGCTAAACTAAATCTGCTGCTCCTGGTCTCAAACAACACGAAGACGTTCCAACGTTACGCAAGTTTTAATAAATTTAAAATGAAAACAATCTGAACTGGAGGCCGACTGCTGATAACCTGTGTGTGTGTGTGTGTGTGTGTGTGTGTGTGTGTGTGTGTGTGTGTGTGTGTGTGTGTGTGTGTGTGTGCGCAAAGGAATCACACACACACACACACAGCTGAGCTCACTGAAGAGTCTGCTGACCATCTGCAGCGCGGCATCCTGGGAAATTAGAGGCGCAAACAGAGTTAATGAGGAAGAGACTGAGACTCTAGTGAGACACAGACACACTGCTGTGTACTGAGGAGTACTCAGAGTACTCAGAGTACTCTGAGTACCTGGAGCACCTAGCTCAACTAGCAGCTCAACTAGCAGCTCAACTAGCAGCTCAACGAGTCACGACCTTAAACTCCGTCTCCATGGAAACGGCTTCTCAAGTGTTCCTTTTAAACATTTCAAATATTTTGCATGATATTTAAAATTTAAAAAAAAGACTCGTGAGTCTGTAGCGTGACTCGAGGTCGGACGAGGCTCCAGAAACAAACAAACAAAAAAAAAGATAGATTGCATAAACTCGTTTAATATTTTTAAGAAGAAATTTGAAATTCAATTCGAATAAATTGAAGAAATGGAATAAAAATCGAATTTTGATTTCAAATTTTGAAATAGAAAATTAAAAAGAATAATTTCCTAAAGAATGAATTAATACATAAATAAAACAAAAAAATTTTTTTATACACACCAATAAATTAAAAATGTAACATTTAAGAAATAAATAAATTTAACAAATTTAAACAAATATTTTAAAAAAACAACCTTCACATTACAAATATCTCTTTAAATAAATTAACTTAAAATGTATTGTTTGCTTTCACCCCCCCCCCCCCCCCCCCCAAACAACAACAACTCCCCTCTGGTATTTTTTCATTGCTTTTATGTTTTATAGCTTTCATTTACTTCGCTTATTTTTAGGTGCTGCTCCCACACACACACACACACACACACACACACACACACACACACACACACACACACACACACACACACACACACAGCAGGGGGAGCAGCAGCTCTTTTCCAAGACCAGAGGCTGATTGTTTCATAATCCATAATGTGTGTGTGTGTGTGTGTGTGTGTGTGTGTGTGTGTGTGTGTGTGTTTACTCTTCGTTCTGTCTCTCTGATGATTTTTCTATTTGTTTGTTTGTTTGTTTGTTTTTCACTTCCACGTCGTGTTTGATGAAAACGTCATCAGACCTGTAAAGTTTTTTTTATATTTCCTCCGTGATTCAAACCGTTTTTCTCTTTATTTTATCGACTCGCTGTCAAATTTGCTTTTTGGTGTGAAAACTGAGCAAAAACAAATGTAGATCAAAGGAAGATCAAAGCTTTCCCTGTCGCGTCGGTTCAACATGGCGGATCAGACTCACAGATTCTGGTTCTTCAGGTGAGACTGAGGAAGAGGAGGGGCCTGGTGGTCTCTGGTTCTTCAGGTGAGAGAGTGAGGAAGAGGAGGGGACCTGGTGGTCTCTGGTTCTTCAGGTGAGAGTGAGGAAGAGGAGGGGACCTGGTGGTCTCTGGTTCTTCAGGTGAGAGTGAGGAAGAGGAGGGGGGCTGGT
>NW_027662121.1:69742-72242 GCF_963422515.1 Blennius ocellaris | reverse complement strand
TCTAATCTCGTCCTCCGTCAGCCTCCGTCAGCCTCCGTCAGCCTCTGTCAGCCTCCGCCGCCGGCGTGGGACGGCCAATCAGATACCAGCTCCGACTGTGTGTGTATGTGTGTATGTGTGTGTGTGTGTGTGTGTGTGTGTGTGTGTGTGTGTGTGTGTATGTGTGTGTGTGTGTGTGTGGCCGTTGGAGCCAGAATCAAACCAGTTCAAACCATCTGAAACCAGAATCAAACCAGTTCAAACCAGAATCAAACCATCTGAAACCAGAATCAAACCAGTTCAAATCAGAATCAAACCATCTGAAACCAGAGTCAAACCAGATCAAACCATGTGAAACCAGAATCAAACCATCCGAAACCAGAATCAAACCAGAATCAAACCATCCGAAACCAGAATCAAACCAGATCAAACCATCTGAAACCAGAATCTAACCATCTGAAACCAGACTCAAACCAGTTCAAACCATCTGAAACCAGAATCAAACCAGTTCAAACCATCTGAAACCAGACTCAAACCAGTTCAAACCATCTGAAACCAGAATCAAACCAGTTCAAACCATCTGAAACCAGAATCAAACCAGATCAAGTCAGTCCAAAACCATTTTAAAACCAGTTTTAAAATCCAGACTGATTTCAGATTGATACCCATCTGAAACCAGTGTCTAAACAGTCCAAAACCAGTTTAAAATCCAGATTAACCCCCATCTGAAACCAGTATCAAACCAGTTCAAGTCAGTACAAAACCAGTGCAACAGTCCACCAGTTTAAAACCAGTTCATGAATCAGGACCACTCCAAAACCCCTGCAGGTTCAATCCTGGTTCCAGCTGGTCCAGAACCAGTTTCCCTCTGCGGCGCCGCCTGCTGGCCTGAAGCCGCGACGCAGAGCGAGAAGTTTTATAACAATAGGAGCTCCGAAATAAATCTTATTATTTCAGTGGAGAACCGTTCTGTGTGTGTGTGTGTGTGTGTGTGTGTGTGTGTGTGTGTGTGTGTGTGTGTGTGTGTGTGTGTGCAGCTATAAGTGGATTACAGGCGGGATTATCAAAAGGAGTGTAAACAGCTGTGGGAACATCACGAGGTCGTTTGGCTCCCCGGAGCATTAATTAGCTTTGTGTTGAACTGAAGAGCCAATCAGCTGCTGGAACCCGATAATCACTTCACATTTACGTGGTAAACGTCCACCATGAACTCATTAACTCATTAACTCATTAACTCATTAACTCGTGTTTACGTTGTGGTTTCCCCAGACGCCCCCCCCCCCTCGCCGCCGCAGGACGAGACGTTGTTCTGCCCTGAACCTCGTCTGCAGGAGAACCGAGGACTTAAAGACGTCATCAGACGGTATTTTCACGTCTCCGGTGATCGTCTTTAAACAATTCTTAACATTTATGAGGAAAAATCCAACAGGAAGTTTGTTCTGAACCTGTTTCACACCAACTTCCTCTGGAGAGAGTACATGGGAGATTCTGATAGCGGTAGCATAGTGGTTGAATAGCGGTAGCGTAGCAGTTGCATAGTGGTAGCATAGTGGTCGCATAGCGGTAGCATAGTGGTTGCATAGCGGTAGTATAGTGGTCGCATAGCGGTAGAACAGCACTAGCATAGTGGTCGCATAGCGGTAGCATAGTGGTCGCATAGCGGTAGAACAGCACTAGCATAGTGGTCGCATAGCGGTAGAATAGCGGTAGCATAACGGTAGCATAGCGGTCGCATAGCGGTAGCATAGTGGTTGCATAGCGGTAGCATAGTGGTCGCATAGCGGTAGAACAGCACTAGCATAGTGGTCGCATAGCGGTAGCATAGTGGTCGCATAGCGGTAGAACAGCACTAGCATAGTGGTCGCATAGCGGTAGAATAGCGGTAGCATAACGGTAGCATAGCGGTAGAATAGCGGTAGCATAGCGATAGCACAGCGGTAGCATAGTGGGCCCATAGCGGTAGACTAGCGGTTGCATAGCGGTTGCATAGCGGTAGCATAGCGGTAGCATAGCGGTCCTTCGCTCACATGAAAGATAAAGATTAAAAAAACGACGGTGGAGCGTCTACAAACGGAACAACGCACCCGGAGAGTTAGAACAACATACAGGGTCGTTTGTAAATCACATGGGGGTCAAAGGTCAGACCAGTCACGTTAGCGGCTAGTGGCTAAATTTAACCGAGCTATGCTAAGACATCCACGGATGACCGTTAAAGATTTGCGTTGAAGCACCCAGATCGACCTTCGATCCTGATTTCGCGCGGGACGCTAGGCTAGGCTAAGCTAACCACCCGCCGGTGCTTCAGTTTCCTGAGGACTGTGGCAGTGAAGTGTTGGAAAGTTGGAGTTTGATAAAGAGAGAGAGAGAGAGAGAACACCCCGTCCTCCATTATTCACGTCTGCGTCTCCTCCATAATGCACCGCGGCCTTTGACCCGCGGCCGCGCGCCGCGCCGCGCTACATAATGGATGCCGCTCCACTTTCCCGCCGCGGCGAGCGGGACGACGCGTTAATGTGTGCGA
>NW_027662121.1:60000-65000 GCF_963422515.1 Blennius ocellaris | reverse complement strand
GTGTGTGTGTGTAGTTTCACTGCAGAAACAAACAGCGGCATCAACGTGGACATTTTTTTTCGCCGTTTCCATGGAAACGGACATGGTCTTCAGAACGTCGCCATGTAAAATGTGAGTCTCACCTTCTGACATCTCTTGCGGCTGCAGGGCTCCTGATTGGGCGAGCCGGCTGGGGGGGCGTGGCCTTGCTGCAGATGGAGTTGTAGGCGGATCGCAGGCGTTTGCACGTCTCGTTGAGGTTACACGCCTTGGCCGCGTCCAGACACGGGTTACAGGGTTTCCCCGCCTCCGAGCAGGGGCTCGCCCTGGAGAGAGAGGAATCTGACGGAGGAGGAGAGGAAGAGGGAGGGAGGAGGAGGAGGAGGAGGTCACCATGATGAAGGTGAAGCTGCTCCACCGCCAGGAGGCGCTGCGACCTGCCGCTGAGAGCAGATATCTATCAGTGAAGCGCTGCAGGCGCCGAGCCGACACTTCAAAGGCGGCCTGCTGGGGGGGGGGGGGTGGGGGGGGGCGGACGGCGAGCCGATTCACATCGGAAACGTTACGTCAGCGAGTGGCGAACAACCTGCTGGAGACGAGCGGGAAAAACATCCGGAGAAACGTGGAGGAGAAACTGCGCCAGGCTGTGAGCGAGCAAACGGTGGCGCCGCGCCAGCAGTGAGGAGACGTCCAAGATCAAAGTCACCGGAGGTTCAAAGCAAACGCCATAATAAAGGTAACAGTCTGGTTAAACTAGAGTTTTATATCGTTTGCCGCCGGTTTTAAAGTAGTTCTAGACCAGCTGGATTCCGAACTGGTTTTAAACTGTTTCTGGACTGGGAACTGGTGTGTGAGCCCCGGAACGCTTTAGCACGTAGCACGTAGCATAGCTTGGGAGTTGTGCTGACCAGTTTAAACTACTGAGGGACATCAGGCGAACTCTGCTGGTGACGGAGTTGCTGGTGGTGTTGGAACCATCTTTCTCCCCATCTACTGGTATCGGACCCATACTGGTATCAGTCCAATACCAGTATCGGTATTGATACTGGCATCAATACCAGTATTGGTCCGATACTGGTATCAGTCCAATACTAGTATCAGTGCTGGTATTGATACCAGTATTGGTCCGATACTGGTATCAGTCCAATACCAGTATCGGTACTGATACTGGTATCGATACCAGTATCGGTCTGATACTGGTACCGGACCGATGCCAGTATCAGTACCGATACCAGTATCGGACCAATACTGGTATCGGTCCGATACTGGTATTGCACCGATACTGGTTGCAGCAACTGCAACTCTTCTAGAAATAATTATTTCGGTCTGTCAAGTCCTTCTCCATGTCGACATTTATTCACCTTGTAATATTAATAATCACTCCTTTAATAATGTACTTTGTTCTCATTTGAGCTTTGATGTTGGCGAGGCGCCGTGAGGAACCTCCCTGGGAGAATCAGACAGTATTTTCTAAATCATCGTTTTGATTGTTGCGCTCCTCCTCTTGTGGTTGACTCACTAGGCTTTAATCGTCGCCTGCGTTTTGTTTTCAACGTGAAGCGCGGCTCACGAACCGTCATTAAAGAGTCACGAGCTCCTTCCTTCACCTTCCCGCTGCTTAAACTTGCAACGACCCACATCAGACGTCGACGTGACGACGTGGGGGACGGGAAGACGAAGTCGAAGGCCGTCAGGAGGACGAGATGGGGAAGAACATTCCTGTACGTTTTCCCCGGGTGTCCCTGAACGCATCGCCTGTGAATAACGAGCGTTTGTGGAACCTCGGCGGAGCCGGAGCTGCCTTCATTTAGATTTCTGGACGTAAGCTGTTAAATCCTGGCGCCTGATCTGCGGCGGCTTTGTCCCACTTCAAAGGCGGCAGTGTTTGGACGTGGAGAATGGAAATGTTCCGGCTGTCCTGCGGGGACGCCGACGCGCCCGGCCTGTTTCTGCAGCGCAGATGTGAGAGTTTAAAGGCAAAAAGACCAAACAGACCTGAGCTGCAGCCGCCGGCGTTCAGTCTGGTTGAAACTACTGCGTGACGCCGCCGCCGTGCAGGAGGTGGCAGCAGTGAGTCATAGAGTCAGTCCAGTCAGACCTCTACTAGCCTCTATTAGCATTTAGTAGCCTCTACTAGCCTCTACTAGCCTCTACTAGCATTTAGTAGCATCTACTAGCCTCTACTAGCCTCTACTAGCCTCTATTAGCATTTAGTAGCCTCTACTAGCCTCTACTAGCCTCTACTAGCCTCTACTAGCATCTACTGGCCTCTAATAGCCTCTACTAGCATTTACTAGCTTTTAGTAGCATCTACTAGCATCTACTAGCATCTACTAGCCTCTACTAGCATTTAGTAGCATCTACTAGCCTCTACTAGCCTCTACTAGCATTTAGTAGCCTCTACTAGCCTCTACTAGCCTCTACTAGCCTCTACTAGCATCTACTGGCCTCTAATAGCCTCTACTAGCATTTACTAGCTTTTAGTAGCATCTACTAGCATCTACTAGCATCTACTAGCATTTAGTAGCATCTACTAGCCTCTACTAGCATCTACTAGCCTCTACTAGCATTTAGTAGCATCTACTAGCCTCTACTAGCATCTACTAGCCTCTACTAGCATTTAGTAGCATCTACTAGCCTCTACTAGCATGTAGTAGCATCTACTAGCCTCCTCTAGCATGTACATGCATCGACTAGCATCTAGTAGCATTTACTAGCCACCATTAGCATTTTACATTAGCATTTTGCATTTCCTGTTATGTTAGTTTTCTAACAAAACACATGTAAAGTAAACAAGCAGGTCTCAGCGTCGTCGCCGTCAAAACAAATATCCGACACGTCTGAATTTTATTGCAGGTTATCTTTGGTCGTCATGGCAACGGCCATCAACCTTCACCTGGTCTCACGGTGTGAAGGAGAACCGTAGTTTAGAACCCAAAGATCTCACCGCCATTGTTGTCTGTCGTCTCGCAACGGATGTAAAAGGCGGCGTGCGGGTGGGGGGGGGGGGGGTGGGGGGGGGGCCTTAAAGGGCCGGCGACGTCGTTACCGGCGAAACGACGCGGCGCCTCATTAGTCTCGCCCTCATTAAGAAGACACACTAATTTCATTTAAACGACGTATTGAAACGATCGATTTAAATCACATTTACACCAATACTGGCGTTCCTCAGGGAACGGTTCCGCTCCTGTGGCCTGCTTGCTGCGGTGATACCGGCGCTGGACACCAGGTGGCGGGCAGCGAGTCGGTTTGTTATTCAATGTGCTGACGAGCTAGCTGGGTAGCATGCTAACAGCACAGACGACTCATGGAGTGACGTCATCGCTGGAGCGCAGTGGCTTTCGCTGTTGTGGACTTTAAATATTTCTAATATGATTTACTTTTTACATTTCTAATATGATTTTCCGAGAAGAAATGTGTCTTTGATGTAACGTGAAAATAAACAGGAAGTTGAGCTGCGTGACGTCACTTTGATCTTCGTCATTACAGACGTGAAGTCCTTTGATTCAGACGACTTGAAGACGGGGTTCCTCGGGGGGGGGGGGGGGGGGTTCCTTCCTGGGTTCTGAGAGGGGAAACGCCAGACGACCAGACTGGTTTCAATCTGGTTTCAAACTGGTTTCAATCTGGTTTCAAACTGGTTTCAAACTGGTAAAGAGAAATGGAAGTTCCTCGATGTTACATTTTCTTTTCTTGGCTGCGATCCAGTGAGCTGTTTAACCCCGTCTTGTGTGTGTGTGTGTGTATACACACACACACACACACACTCTTTATATATATATAAAGAGAGAGAGAGAGAGAGAGAGAGAGAGAGAGAGAGAGAGGGAAGCAGGATGGGCCAATTAGAGAGCTGCCCCAGGTTGTCCTCTTATCTCCCTCACACACGGAGCTCTGCTGCCCTGAAGTGCACACACACACACACACACACACACACACACACACACACACACACACACACACACACACACACACACACACACACACACACACACACACACACACACACACACACACTATATTTTATTTAAATTGTGCTCTTGCGTCTGTTATAGATTCATATAGACACACTGAACGTTCACATGAGATGTAACAAGGTCGAAAGGAGAACTATGGGGGGGCCGAGGGGGGATGGGGGGGGGATGATTTCATTTAAACAGGTTTCAGATTGACGTGAACTGGTTTCAGATCGGTTTGACTTACTTTCTGGCTGTTCTAAAATGTTTGCTGACTGATTTAAACAGGATTTAGACTGGTTGAACTGGTTTCAGACTGGTTGAACTGGTTTCAGACTGGTTTGGACTGGTTTCAGACTGGTTGAACTGGTTTCAGACTGGTTGAACTGGTTTCAGACTGGTTTGGACTGGTTTCAGACTGGTTGAACTGGTTTCAGACTGGTTTGGACTGGTTTCAGACTGGTTGAACTGGTTTCAGACTGGTTTCGACTGGTTTCAGACTGGTTGAACTGGTTTCAGACTGGTTTGGACTGGTTTCAGACCGGTTGAACTGGTTTCAGACTGGTTGAACTGGTTTCAGACTGGTTTGGACTGGTTTCAGACTGGTTGAACTGGTTTCAGACTGATTTCAACTGGTTGAACTGGTTTCAAACTGGTTGAACTGATTTCAGACTGGTTTCAACTGGTTGAACTGGTTTCAGTATGGTTGAACTGGTTTCAGACTGGTTGAACTGATTTCAGACTGGTTTCAACTGGTTGAACTGGTTTCAGTATGGTTGAACTGGTTTCAGACTGGTTGAACTGGTTTCAGACTGGTTTGGACTGGTTTCAGACTGGTTGAACTGGTTGAACTGGTTTCAGACTGGTTGAACTGATTTCAGACTGGTTTCAACTGGTTGAACTGGTTTCAGTATGGTTGAACTGGTTTCAGACTGGTTGAACTGGTTTCAGACTGGTTTGGACTGGTTTCAGACTGGTTGAACTGGTTTCAGACTGGTTTGGACTGGTTTCAGACTGGTTGAACTGGTTTCAGACTGGTTTGGACTGGTTTCAGACTGGTTGAACTGG
>NW_027662121.1:52500-55000 GCF_963422515.1 Blennius ocellaris | reverse complement strand
ATCACGGCTGCTAACTCAATTTGATCATCCGATTTCACGCCTTAGCATTAGCTTTGATCATCCATTTGAACATGTTAGCACTACAGCGTCGGGCGGAGGCCCCGCCCACACCGCGCTCTGCCAGAGCGGCGTGACGGCGCCACCTGTCAGCCTGTGCAGGCGCACTGCATTGGTTCGAGTCAGAAACAGTGTCGCGAGTTCTCCGGCTCCGGAGACGTGGTGAGGCTGATCGGACGGTAACCATGGCGACAGGGAACGGGAGGAGTCGCCTTGACCATCCACTTCCATGCATTAGCATTAGCATTAGCACTGCCGATCCGCTGTGGACATTTATTTTCTCACAAAAGCCTTGCGGATTTTGACTCCCTTTGATTATCTGTTTGAACATGTGAGCATTAGCACTGCTAAGTCGCTGTGATCATCTTCTTTCACGCGTTAGCATTGAAGCTGCGACCCTACTTTGATGTAGCGGTTAGCACGCGGAGCTCCAGGCTGCTTCCGCTCTGCTCTGGATTCGCGCTCCTTCATTTGCCACCCGTGAACATTCATGTGGCATTTTAGCGTCGCCGCGGCCTCCCGCCGCTCGGCTGGCAACACTTCTGTAGCCGCGGCGCCGCGGTGATGGCGTCCCGCTGAGCTGACGCTAATTTACCCTCGCGGAGCTGAGCGAGGCTGCAGACGACCGGCGAGCAACCAGAGGGACGAGTCAGGACGAGTCAGGACGAGTCAGAACCAGTCAGGACGAGTCAGGACGAGTCAGGACGAGTCAGAACCAGTCAGGACGAGTCAGAACCAGTCAGGACCGGTCAGGACGAGTCAGGACCAGTCAGGACCGGTCAGGACGAGTCAGGACGAGTTAGGATGAGTCGGGACGAGTCGGGACGGGTCGGGACGAGTCAAGACGAGTCAGGACGGGTCAGGACGAGTCAGGACGTTGTCAGAACCAGTCAGGACGAGTCAGGACGAGTCAGGATGGGTCAGAACCAGTCAGGACGGGTCAGGACGAGTCAGGATGGGTCAGAACCAGTCAGGACGGGTCAGGACCAGTCAGGACCGGTCAGGACGAGTCAGGACGAGTTAGGATGAGTCGGGGACGAGTCGGGACGGGTCGGGACGAGTCAAGACGAGGTCAGGGACGGGTCAGGACGAGTCAGGACCGTGTCAGAACCAGTCAGGACGAGTCAGGACGAGTCAGGATGGGTCAGAACCAGTCAGGACGGGTCAGGACGAGTCAGGATGGGTCAGAACCAGTCAGGACGGGTCAGGACGAGTCAGGACGGAGTTAGGATGAGTCAGAACCAGTCAGGACGAGTCAGGACGAGTCAGGACGAGTCAGAACCAGTCAGGACGAGTCAGAACCAGTCAGGACCGGTCAGGACGAGTCAGGACCAGTCAGGACCGGTCAGGACGAGTCAGGACGAGTTAGGATGAGTCGAGGACGAGTCCGGGACGGGTCGGGACGAGTCAAGACGAGTCAGGACGGGTCAGGACGAGTCAGGACGTGTCAGAACCAGTCCAGGACGAGTCAGGACGAGTCAGGATGGGTCAGAAACCAGTCAGGACGGGTCAGGACGAGTCAGGATGGGTCAGAACCAGTCAGGACGGGTCAGGACCAGTCAGGACCGGTCAGGACGAGTCAGGACGAGTTAGGATGAGTCGGGACGAGTCGGGACGGGTCGGGACGAGTCAAGACGAGTCAGGACGGGTCAGGACGAGTCAGGACGTGTCAGAACCAGTCAGGACGAGTCAGGACGAGTCAGGATGGGTCAGAACCAGTCAGGACGGGTCAGGACGAGTCAGGATGGGTCAGAACCAGTCAGGACGGGTCAGGACGAGTCAGGACGAGTTAGGATGAGTCGGGACGAGTCGGGACGGGTCGGGACGAGTCAAGACGAGTCAGGACGGGTCAGGACGAGTCAGGACGTGTCAGAACCAGTCAGGACGAGTCAGGACGAGTCAGGATGGGTCAGAACCAGTCAGACGGGTCAGGACGAGTCAGGATGGGTCAGAACCAGTCAGGACGGGTCAGGACGAGTCAGGACGAGTTAGGATGAGTCGGGACGAGTCGGGACGGGTCGGGACGAGTCAAGACGAGTCAGGACGGGTCAGGACGAGTCAGGACGTGTCAGAACCAGTCAGGACGAGTCAGGACGAGTCAGGATGGGTCAGAAACCAGTCAGGACGGGTCAGGACGAGTCAGGATGGGTCAGAACCAGTCAGGACGGGTCAGGACGAGTCAGGACGAGTTAGGATGAGTCGGGACGAGTCGGGACGGGTCGGGACGAGTCAAGACGAGTCAGGACGGGTCAGGACGAGTCAGGACGTGTCAGAACAGTCAGACGAGTCAGAACCAGTCAGGACGAGTCAGGACGAGTCAGGATGGGTCAGAACCAGTCAAGGACGGGTCAGGACGAGTCAGACGGGTCAGAACCAGTCAGGACGAGTCAGAACCAGTCAGGACCGGTCAGGACGAGGTCAGGACGAGTTAGGGATGAGTCGG
>NW_027662121.1:27500-47500 GCF_963422515.1 Blennius ocellaris | reverse complement strand
GGTGGGGGGGGGTGGGGGGGGGTCATGGGGGGGTCATGGGGTGGGTGGGTCCGAGCCCACCACCTCCCTGAAACAAAGCCTCAAAGTTCAAAACAGATTCAATCGATCAAATAAGTTGTTTACAAAGTTTCTATCGTGGCAACTTCACAAACAAACAACGAAGCTAACCTCAGCATTACAGCGACTTTTCATGCTAATGCTACTGCTAATGCTACTGCTAATGCTACTGACTGTCCATGTTGCTACGGTACGAATGCTCCAGTAAACAAGAGTTCAGTGAAATGGTCACAGAGCTGTTTTCTGAAACACAGGTCCTGGTCCTGGTTCTGGTCCTGGTTCTGGTTCTGGTTCTGGTCCTGGTCCTGGTCCTGGTCCTGGTCCTGGTTCTGGTCCTGGTTCTGGTCCTGGTCCTGGTCCCATGTCGGTAGTAACCAGTAGTTCTGCACATGCTCAGTAGAGCCAATCAGAACAAAGATTCCTCCGCGGTATCAAGACTCCCAGTCTATGTTCTCCTGGACATAGTGCTTTTATTTTGATAGGCACCGTAATGACAATCCAACTTGGTACTTTTATTTTGACAGTCACCACCATAACAATCCAACTTGGTACTTTTATTTTGACAGTGACCATAATAAAAATCCAACTTGGTACTTTTATTTTGACAGTCACCACCATAACAATCCAACTTGGTACTTTTATTTTGACAGTGACCATAATAAAAATCCAACTTGGTACTTTTATTTTGACAGTCACCACCATAACAATCCAACTTGGTACTTTTATTTTGACAGTCACCACCATAACATTCCAACTTGGTACTCTTATTTTGACAGTGACCATAATAAAAATCCAACTTGGTACTTTTATTTTGACAGTCACCACCATAACAATCCAACTTGGTACTTTTATTTTGACAGTGACCATAATAAAAATCCAACTTGGTACTTTTATTTTGACAGTCACCACCATAACAATCCAACTTGGTACTTTTATTTTGACAGTCACCATAATAAAAATCCAACTTGGTACTTTTATTTTGACAGTGACCATAATAAAAATCCAACTTGGTACTTTTATTTTGACAGTCACCACCAAAACAATCCAACTTGGTACTTTTACTTTGACAGTGACCATAATAAAAATCCAACTTGGTACTTTTATTTTGACAGCCCCCCAATAACAATCCAACTTGGTACTTTTATTTTGACAGTCACCACCATAACAATCAGACTTGGTACTTTTATTTTGACAGTCACCACCATAACAATCCAACTTGGTACTTTTATTTTGACAGTCACCACCATAACAATCCAAGTTGATACTTTTATTTAGACAGTGACCATAATAACAATCCAACTTGGTACTTTTATTTTGACAGTCACCACCATAACATTCCAACTTGGTACTTTTATTTTGACAGTCACCACCATAAAAATCCAACTTGGTGCTTTTATTTTGACAGTCACCATGATAACTATGGTGACTAACTCAGGTTATAGAGTCTCTCCAGACACAGAACAAGGAACCACAAGACAAAGACACGTGCGTGTGCGCGTGTGTGTGCATGTGTGTGTGTGTGTGTGTGTGTGTGTGTGTGTGTGTGTGTGTGTGCACACCTTCGGTGAGGCCCATGTGGATGCTCCAGTAGTTCTGCAGACACTGCAGCTCCTTCTTCATGCCCCTCCTGCAGCGGCAGCGGTACAGCGGCGAGTCCTGCAGCACCCCCCAGCGCCCCCCGGCACTCCCGCGACGCCAGCATGGCGCTGCGCTCGCGCTCCCCCCCCGACAGGCACTGCCGCATGATGCGGTACCGCGAGCTGCACTGGCCGTCCTGGTTGCACAGCTCCGAGGCCTGGACGCAGTCCAGAGGGGGCGGGGCCAGGTCACACACACACACACACACACACACACACACACACACACAGACAGCCAATCAGGATCGTTTCTATTATTTTTACGTTAAATTAACTCACTAAAAACGTCGCAGCACCATACCACCGAGAGCCACCAGGGGGCCTCAATCAACAAATGCTGCTGGTGTGGATTACCGTATTTCCTGGACTAGTAGCATCTGTTTAAAAAAAAAAAAAAAAAAAAGTTTCTTAAAAAAACCTAAAGGTTCATTTCATAAGTTTCTATTTTCGGAAAGTTTCACGTTTCGGCAGCGTCGCTCGGGAAAACGATGTCGTTCTCCAGTTGAGCCTCTAGTGGGCGTGTCGGTTTGAGTCGCAGCGTTTTCAAAAAGTTGTCGCTCACTAAAGCGTCTCTGGAGGTTCTGAGCGTCGTCGTGGAGACGAAAGTTTTAACGTTTTCACTTGAAATCGTTGCTCATGAACCTCCGGTCATGGAAGACTGTCGCCACCGGGGGGCGACATGGAGCTGAGCCTCTGGTTCCACACCTGACCTGCCTCTCCACCTCCACCTCCACCTCCTCCACCTTTCACACCTCCACCACCTCCACTTCCACCTCCCACCACCTCCACCACCACCTTCATCTCCCACCTCCACCTCCTCTACCATCACCTCCACCACTTCCACCCACCACCTCCACCACCCTCCACCTCCACCTCCACCACCTCCACCCACCACCTCCTCCACCCCCTCCCACCTCCACCTCTACCACCTTCATCTCCACCTCCCACCTCCTCTACCATCACCTTCACCTCCACCACTTCCACCCACCACCTCCACCACCACCTTCATCTCCACCTCCACCTCCTCTACCATCACCTCCACCTCCACCACTTCACCCCACCTCCTCCACCCCTCCACCCTCCACCTCCCACCACTTCCACCCACCACCTCCTCCACCCCCTCCACCTCCACCTCTACCACCTTCATCTCCACCTCCACCACCTCCACCTCCACCACCTTCATCTCCACCTCCACCATCACCACCTCCTCCTCCACCTCTACCCACCTTCATCTCCACCTCCACCACCACCACCTCTACCATCTTCATCTCCACCTCCACCATCACCACCTCCTCCTCCACCTCTACCATCTTCATCTCCCCCTCCACCACCACCACCACCACCACCACCTCTACCATCTTCATCTCTACCTCCACCATCACCACCTCCTCCTCCACCTCTACCACCTTCATCTCCACCTCCACCACCACCACCACCTCTACCATCTCTCATCTCCACCTCCACCACCACCACCACCTCTACCATCTTCATCTCCACCACCACCACCACCACCTCTACCATCTCCACCTCCACCTCCACCCCCCTCCCCTCCTCCACCTCCACCTCCTCCTCCACCTCTACCACCTTCATCTCCACCTCCACCACCTCCACCACCACCAACCTCTACCATCTTCATCTCCACCTCCACCACCACCACCACCACCACCACCATCTACCATCTTCATCTCCACCTCCACCACCACCACCACCACCACCTCTTACATCTCCACCTCCACCTCCACCCCCCTCCCCCTCCTCCACCACCTCCACCCTGAGGAGTGTGTGACCGTACTCTGTGGAACTGTGAGATTACTCTCTTCAGATTCAAACTCTGGAGGTGTGTGTGTGTGTGTGTGTGTGTGTGGTGTGTGTGTGTGTGTGTGTGTGTGTGTGTGTGTGTGTGTGTGTGTGTGCGTGCGTGCGTGCGTGCGTGCGTGCGTGTAAATTAACTCTATAATCAATTGTCAAGCAGCTATGTATAGTTGGATGCAAGGTTTATGAAAACACACGCACGCACACACGCGCACACACACACACACACACACACACACACACACACACACACACACACACACACACACACACACACACACACGCACACACACACACACACACACACACACACACACACACACACACACACCTCTTGGTCTGCAGGTATTCCAGGAGCATCAATTAAGCATCATGAGCGCGTGACCTATTACAGGTGGAGCCTGACCCGTGCGCGCTCGCGCGCGCGCGCGCGTGTGTGTGTGTGTGAGAGTGTGTGTGCATGCTCACCCAGCACGAGCAGCGCGGGGATGCAGTGGACGAGGACCATGTCTCGTGCGGTCATGACGGAAGCGGGTCGGTGTCCCTCGCGCTGTGTCCCCCCTCCCGGTGTCCCGGGGTGTCCCGGGGTGTCTCTCCCCCCCCCCCCCCCCTCTCGGTGTCCCGGGGTGTCTCAGTCCGCCCCCCTCATGCCGGAGCGGGAGGAAAGCCGGTGCTGCGAGCCGCGGTCACAGCCGCGCGGCGGGCGCACAGCCCGGATCGGAGCGCATGTTCCCGGTAGAAACCTCCAGCCGCCGCTCCGCTGCTCCAACTTTCCTCCGTGTGAGAGCGGAGAGGAGTGAGTCTCCTCCTCCTCCTCCTCCTCCCCCTCCTCTTCCTCCTCCTCCTCCTCCTCCTCCGAGTAACGGGAGTAACGGCACGCGAGTCTCCCGGTAAAAATCCCTGCGTCCGCGCGCGTCTCCTGCAGCCAAAACCAGGCGCGTGACACCTCGAAGGAAAACCTGGAAACTGTCCCCTCTTCCTCCTCCTCCTCTTCCTCTTCCTCTCCTCCTCTTTCTCTTCCTCTTCCTCTCCTCCTCTTTCTCCTCCTCCTCTTTCTCCTCTTCCTCTTCCTCTCCTCCTCTTCCTCTCCTCCTCTTTCTCTTCCTCTTCCTCTCCTCCTCTTTCTCTTCCTCTTCCTCTCCTCCTCTTTCTCCTCCTCCTCTTTCTCCTCTTCCTCTTCCTCTTCCTCCTCCTCTTCCTCTCCTCCTCTTTCTCCTCCTCTTCCTCTCCTCCTCTTTCTCCTCCTCTTCCTCTTCCTCTTCCTCTCCTCCTCTTTCTCTTCCTCTTCCTCTCCTCCTCTTTCTCCTCCTCCTCTTTCTCTTCCTCCTCCTCTTTCTCCTCCTCTTCCTCTCCTCCTCTTTCTCTTCCTCTTCCTCTCGTCCTCTTTCTCCTCCTCCCCTTTCTCCTCCTCCTCTTTCTCCTCTTCCTCCTCCTCCTCTTCCTCTTCCTCTTCCTCCTCCTCTTCCTCTCCTCCTCTTTCTCCTCCTCCTCTTTCTCCTCTTTCTCCTTCTCCTCTTCCTCCTCTTTCTCCTCCTCCTCTTTCTCCTTCTCCTCTTCCTCCTCTTTCTCATCCTTCCCCTCTTCAACTTCATCCTCTGGACGATCTGACTTCAATACGATGACGAGTCCAGACTCTCCCGGGTCCTGACTCCCTGACTCCTGGGTTCTGACTCTCGGGTCCTGACTCCCTGACTCCCGGGTCCTGACTCTCGGGTTCTGACTCTCAGGTTCTGACCCTTGAGTCCTGACTCCCTGACTCCCGGGTCCTGACTCCCTGACTCCCGGGTCCTGACTCTCGGGTTCTGACTCTCAGGTTCTGACCCTTGAGTCCTGACTCCCTGACTCTCGGGTCCTGACTCCCTGACTCCTGGGTCCTGACTCCCTGACTCCCGGGTCCTGACTCTCGGGTTCTGACTCTCAGGTTCTGACCCTTGAGTCCTGACTCCCTGACTCTCGGGTCCTGACTCCCTGACTCCTGGGTTCTGACTCTCGGGTCCTGACTCTCAGGTTCTGACCCTTGAGTCCTGACTCCCTGACTCTCGGGTCCTGACTCCCTGACTCCTGGGTTCTGACTCCCGGGTCCTGACTCTCAGGTTCTGACCCTTGAGTCCTGACTCCCTGACTCTCGGGTCCTGACTCCCTGACTCCTGGGTTCTGACTCTCGGGTTCTGACTCTCAGGTTCTGACCCTTGAGTCCTGACTCTCGGGTCCTGACTCCCTGACTCCTGGGTTCTGACTCTCGGGTTCTGACTCTCAGGTTCTGACCCTTGAGTCCTGACTCCCTGACTCTCGGGTCCTGACTCCCTGACTCCTGGGTTCTGACTCTCGGGTCCTGACTCTCAGGTTCTGACTCTTGAGTCCTGACCCTCGGGTCCTGACTCCCTGACTCCCGGGTTTCTCCCAGCTGTTCTCAAGGTATGAAGACGAGAACATGAGGAGAACTCCTCCTCCTCCACCTCCTCCCCCTCCTCCTCCCCCTCCTCCTCCCCCTCCTCTCCTCCTCCTCCTCCTCCTCCCCCTCCTCTCCTCCTCCTCCTCCTCCTCCTCCTCCTCCTCCTCCTCCTCCTCCTCCTCCAGGACAACCAGACGTTTAATTAGCTCTGATTAACGAGGTGAAGTTGCAGGAAACGTCTCTGATAAAGTGATTGGACATTAGTGAGGGACAATCAGAGGGCCGAGGACACACACACACACACACGCACACACACACACACACACACACACACACACACACACACACACACACACACACACACACACACACACACACACACACGTTACCAGACAAGTCGATACAAAGTAAGAAAAGTTCAAAGAAGCGTGACGTAGAGTAAAGCGTCACTGAAGCTCTGCTCTACGTCACCGACACGACACCACCTGGTGGAGCACAGTGGTACTGCATGTCTGCTACCACTGTAGGTAGAGCTGCTAGCAATCAGATAGAGAGAGAGAGAGATAGATGATAGATAGATGATAGATGGATGGATGGATGGATGGATAGATCCGGGTCTCCAACTGGTCTGATTAGCAT
Source organism: Blennius ocellaris (assembly GCF_963422515.1). Lineage (NCBI taxonomy): Eukaryota > Metazoa > Chordata > Actinopteri > Blenniiformes > Blenniidae > Blennius > Blennius ocellaris. Next base: position 40,963 of record NW_027662121.1, on the reverse strand, counting down.
TAGCATTAGCATTAGCATTAGCTCCGACCTGCACGACCTCCGCTCGCTCACGCGTCACCGGCCCGACGGTGTCACTTCCAGTCGGCAGGTTTCCTTCAATGCAGATGTAATCATGTGTATGGAAGAGGGCGTGCAGCGGCGCGGCGAGGCAAGGCGCGGCGCGGCGCGGCGCTCACAGCTGGGCTCCCAGCCTCAATCGAATCTCCTCCAAACTCCGTCTGAAATTAAATCTGGAGCCGGGACGCCGGCGAGGACAGCAGCTGCAGGATCAACGTCTCAATGTGACGCCGCCGCCGCCGCCATCTTGGCTGAGACGATGTTCGGTAACGCTGTCTTCCTGTTTCCCCCACAACAACAACAACAACAACAACAACAACAACCACAGAGTGAAGCCGTAGAAACGCGCTACGTTGGTAGATTTGCCTGAACGACGATGAAGCAGTGAGGCGTTCATGGACCCGGGAGGGACGGGGCTTCGTTTCCACGGCAACGCTGTCTCCCGTCACCGCGGTTACAGTCCGGTCGTCCTCACGACGCACGGAGCAGAGGAATTAGGAAACGCCGCCTGGGCTCTGACGTGTGGATGGACAAGACGCACAAAACGATGACGTCATGGCCCCGCCCCTCGACGTGTAGCCCCGCCCCCTCTCCACCGGCGGAGGCCTTCAGCGGCTCTTGATGGTCACGGCTGAGAATCGATGGGTTCGTCTCTCGCACGGTTTCTACTTTTTCCACTGTGATGACTCGTTGTCATGGAAACAAGGCCTCACTGGGCCGTGGTTTGACTCCCGTCCGCAGGCCGGAGTGCCCTCGAGCAAGACGGTGAACCCCGCGCTGCTTCTAGTGGACGGCTTGAGCTCCGTGAATGTGTCTGTGAATGGGTGGAGGTGACTGACGGTGTAAATCCGCTGACCTGAAGCCGACAGGCTGCAGCACGTGGGTGGTGTAGTACCACGTCAGACCACTAGGTGGTGTAGTACCAGGTCTGACCACTAGGTGGTGTAGTACCACATCAGACCTCCGGGTGGTGTAGTACCACGTCAGATCAATGGGTGGTGTAGTACCACATCAGACCTCCGGGTGGTGTAGTACCACGTCAGACCACTAGGTGGCGTAGTACCATGTCAGACCAATGGGTGGTGTAGTACACGTCAGACCACCGGGGGTGTAGTACCACGTCAGACCACCGGGGGGTGTAGTACCACATCAGACCTCCGGGTGGTGTAGTACCACGTCAGACCACTAGGTGGTGTAGTACCACGTCAGATCACTAGGTGGCGTAGTACCACGTCAGATCAATGGGTGGTGTAGTACCATGTCAGACCAGCGGGTGGTGTAGTACCACGTCAGACCACTAGGTGGCGTAGTACCACGTCAGATCAATGGGTGGTGTAGTACCATGTCAGACCAGCGGGTGGTGTAGTACCACGTCAGACCACTAGGTGGCGTAGTACCACGTCAGATCAATGGGTGGTGTAGTACCACGTCAGGCCACCGGGTGGTGTAGTACCACGTCAGACCAGCGGGTGGTGTAGTACCACGTCAGACCAGCGGGTGGTGCAGCGAGTCGACCGCAGATTCAACATTCATTCGTTCACTGATGTTTCCAGAAAGACAAAAAAAACAAGACGCCGCTTCAAAACCTGCTGTCTCACACACACACACACACACACACACACACACACACACACACACACACACACACACACACACACACCTGTGCAGCTGCAATCGGGGACTCTCCGGCTCCGTCGGTTGAGGCGACACTGATTTCTTTTAATTTAATTTCCTCTCCTCCGCGGGAACGTTAATTAAGTTTCTCTTTTAACTTTTCGCGTTCCCACGGCGACGGCGGCGGCCTCACCTGTCAGTCTACCTGCCTGTCTTCGATCTTGCCCATCACATCATACCCCCCCCCCCCCCTCCCCACCCCCACCCCCCACCCTCCGTGTTGTTTACGTCCGGCTCCTCGCCGTCTCCCTGTGATTACGTCTGACAGGCGCGAGGCAGAGCGGCAGGTTTTTCTGCAGGCTTTTATCTGCCGAGGCTTCAGGAACACCGCCTCCATCACCCCCTCCATCACCTCCTCCATCACCCCCTCCATTGCCGCCGAGGCCCGCCGAGCGACGGAGGTGCATGTTTGGTTAAATTGCTCCTCCGGAGGTCAGGGGGGGAGGAGCCTCGGCGTGACCTCTGGCGTGAAGATGAAAGCGGCGGGAGATGATCAAAGCTTTAACCTCGCGGTCCGACACTCAGACACTCAAATGGCACGAATGAGACATGGCGCCGGCGTTCTGTCTAACTGGAGGCTGTGAAGAACTTGGAGAACCTGAAGAAGCTGGAGAACCGGAAGAACCCGAAGAACCGGAAGAACCTTAAGAAGCTGAAGAACTTGAAGAACCGGATGAACCTGACGGACCAGAAGAACCCGGAAGAACCTGAAGAACCCGAAGAACCAGAAGAACCTGGAGAAATGGAAGAACCTGGAGAAATGGAAGAACCTGGAGAACCGGAAGAACCTGGAGAACCTGAAGAACCTGCTCGCTGGACAAACTCTGTCAGAAAGTCACACTACAAATATGAAGGACCACAAAAACTGAAAAATGACGACAGACAGACATAAAATAAAAAGTAAAATACAAAAACTGTTTAAAATGATGAAAAGAGAAAAAGAAAATGACCAAAAACAATATAAAACAACCACAAAGATACAAGAACAATATGAAATCACCATAAACGGACATCGACTGAAAACAAAGAACCTAAAAGGATTTAAAGTTGGTAAAAAGTGACAAAACATCAAAAGATACAAACAGACATGAAAGAGAAAAAATATTCAAAGTTTAAAAAATGGTGTCGGCGAGCCTTTTGTAGAGTCGTCTTGTTGTAGAGAACATCAGTGTAGAATCGTCAGTAGAACATCAGTATAGAATCATCAGTAGAACATCAGTGTAGAATCGTCAGTAGAACATCAGTATAGAATCATCAGTAGAACATCATTGTAGAATCGTCAGTAGAACATCAGTATAGAATCATCAGTAGAACATCAGTGTAGAACGTCAGTAGAACATCAGTGTAGAATCGTCAGTAGAACATCAGTATAGAATCGTCAGTAGAACATCAGTGTAGAATCGTCAGCAGAACATCAGTGTAGAACGTCAGTAGAACATCAGTATAGAACGTCAGTAGAACATCAGTGTAGAACGTCAGTAGAACATCAGTATAGAACGTCAGTAGAACATCAGTGTAGAACGTCAGTAGAACATCAGTGTAGAATCGTCAGTAGAACATCAGTATAGAATGTCAGTAGAACGTCAGTAGAACGTCAGTAGAACATCAGTGTAGAATGTCAGTAGAACGTCAGTAGAACATCAGTGTAGAACGTCAGTAGAACATCAGTATAGAATCGTCAGCAGAACATCAGTGTAGAACGTCAGTAGAACATCAGTATAGAATCATCAGTAGAACATCAGTGTAGAATCGTCAGTAGAACATCAGTATAGAATCGTCAGTAGAACATCAGTGTAGAATCGTCAGCAGAACATCAGTGTAGAACGTCAGTAGAACATCAGTATAGAATGTCAGTAGAACATCAGTGTAGAACATCAGTGTAGAACATCAGTGTAGAACGTCAGTAGAACATCAGTGTAGAACGTCAGTAGAACATCGGTGTAGAATCGTCAGCAGAACATCAGTGTAGAACGTCAGTAGAACATCGGTGTAGAATCGTCAGCAGAACATCAGTGTAGAACGTCAGTAGAACATCAGAATAGAACATCAGTAGAACATCAGTGTAGAACGTCAGTAGAACATCAGTGTAGAACGTCAGTAGAACATCAGTATAGAACATCAGTAGAACATCAGTGTAGAACGTCAGTAGAACATCAGTATAGAACATCAGTAGAACATCAGTATAGAACGTCAGTAGAACATCAGTGTAGAATCGTCAGTAGAACATCAGTATAGAATGTCAGTAGAACGTCAGTAGAACGTCAGTAGAACATCAGTGTAGAATGTCAGTAGAACGTCAGTAGAACATCAGTGTAGAACGTCAGTAGAACATCAGTATAGAATCGTCAGCAGAACATCAGTGTAGAACGTCAGTAGAACATCAGTATAGAATCATCAGTAGAACATCAGTGTAGAATCGTCAGTAGAACATCAGTATAGAATCGTCAGTAGAACATCAGTGTAGAATCGTCAGCAGAACATCAGTGTAGAACGTCAGTAGAACATCAGTATAGAATGTCAGTAGAACATCAGTGTAGAACATCAGTGTAGAACATCAGTGTAGAACGTCAGTAGAACATCAGTGTAGAACGTCAGTAGAACATCGGTGTAGAATCGTCAGCAGAACATCAGTGTAGAACGTCAGTAGAACATCGGTGTAGAATCGTCAGCAGAACATCAGTGTAGAACGTCAGTAGAACATCAGAATAGAACATCAGTAGAACATCAGTGTAGAACGTCAGTAGAACATCAGTGTAGAACGTCAGTAGAACATCAGTATAGAACATCAGTAGAACATCAGTGTAGAACGTCAGTAGAACATCAGTATAGAACATCAGTAGAACATCAGTATAGAACGTCAGTAGAACATCAGTGTAGAACGTCAGTAGAACATCAGCAGCGTCTCTTAAAAGCCTCTGACAGGAAAACGACTTCAAATTGCTGCTCTGAGCTTCAAATCTTGTTTTGACTGAAGGACAATGATTTTCCTTTCAGAGCCGCTGCGTCTTCATGTCCCCACGTCTTCATGTCTTCATGTCTTCATGTCCCCACGTCTTCATGTCTTCATGTCCCCATGTCTTAATGTCTTCATGTCTTCATGTCCCCACGTCTTAATGTCTTCATGTCCCCACGTCTTCATATCTTCATGTCTTCATGTCCCCACGTCTTAATGTCTTCATGTCCCCACGTCTTCATATCTTCATGTCTTCATGTCCCCACGTCTTAATGTCTTCATGTCTTCATGTCCTCACGTCTTAATGTCTTCATGTCTTCATGTCCTCACGTCTTCATGTCTTCATGTCCTCACGTCTTAATGTCTTCATGTCCCCACGTCTTAATGTCTTCATGTCTTCATGTCCTCACGTCTTAATGTCTTCATGTCTTCATGTCCCCACGTCTTAATGTCTTCATGTCCTCACGTCTTCATGTCTTCATGTCCCCACGTCTTAATGTCTTAATGTCTTCATGTCCTCACGTCTTAATGTCTTCACGTCTTAATGTCTTCATGTCCTCACGTCCTCACGTCTTCATGTCTCACTCACCTGTCGTTCAGGTCATATATATCGATATCAAGCTCTAGATCTATATCTATATGTATATAGATATAGATCTAGATAGATAGATATACCCTCCTCCTCCTCTCCCCCTCCTCCTCCTCTCCTCCTCCTCCTCCTCTCCTCCTCCTCCTCCTCTCCTCCTCTCCTCATCTCTCTCTCTCCATGTAGCTCCTGGTTGATATTCAGCGTCCGTCGCCGTCGAGTCACTGACCACAACAACTTTATCGATAATCTGAGAGCGACACAAATCAGGAAGGAGGGTGTGTGTGTGTGTGTGTGTGTGTGTGTGTGTGTGTGTGTGTGTGTGTGTGTGTGTGTGTGTGTGTGTGTGTGTGTGTGTGTGTGTGTGTGTGTGTGTGTGTGAGAGAGAGATGTCAATTAGCCAACCATTAAGTACTGGAGTACTGGAGTACTGGAGTACTGTTGCTCATTTAAAGAAACCCACTGTTCCTCCAGGTGACAGCGATTCTCACTGTAGCGTCTCGTAACCATGGCGATTACAGTCGTTATTAGTCCAGGTGACTTTCTGGGTAAAACTCCTCTACTGCCGCTCTACCGCTCTACCGCTCTACCGCTCTACCGCTCTACCGCTTCCTCCCTCTATCGTTCTCCATCGATCGACTCTAGCTAAACACTCTGAGTCGCTCCTTTGTTCTTGGACGTCTCAGAGACAAGGAGACGAGGACACGAGGAGATGAGGAGACGAGGAGACGAGGACCGTGGCGCAGCGCTAGCAGCCCCTGCTTCTACTGAGGCTATTGATGACGTCTGACACGCCACGCTAGCCGTGCACCAAGCTAGGTGTCCGCCACGCTAGCCGTGCACCAAGCTAGGTGTCCGCCACGCTAGCCGTGCCCCAAGCTAAGTGTCCACCACGCTAGCCGTGCACCAAGCTAGGTGTCCACCACGCTAGCCGTGCACCAAGCTAGGTGTCCACCAAGCTAGCCGTGCACCAAGCTAGGTGTCCGCCACGCTAGCCGTGCACCAAGCTAGGTGTCCGCCACGCTAGCCGTACACCAAGCTAGGTGTCCACCACGCTAGCCTTGCCCCAAGCTAGGTGTCCGCCACGCTAGCCGTGCACCAAGCTAAGTGTCCGCCACGCTAGCCGTGCACCAAGCTAGGTGTCCGCCGCGCTAGCCGTGCTCCAAGCTAGGTGTCCGCCACGCTAGCCGTGCACCAAGCTAAGTGTCCACCACACTAGCCGTGCACCAAGCTAGGTGTCCGCCACGCTAGCCGTGCACCAAGCTAGGTGTCCGCCACGCTAGCCGTGCACCAAGCTAGGTGTCCGCCACGCTAGCGTGCACCAAGCTAGGTGTCCGCCACGCTAGCCGTGCACCAAGCTAAGTGTCCACCACGCTAGCCGTGCACCAAGCTAGGTGTCCGCCACGCTAGCCGTGCACCAAGCTAAGTGTCCACCATGCTAGCCGTGCACCAAGCTAGGTGTCCGCCACGCTAGCCGTGCACCAAGCTAGGTGTCCGCCACGCTAGCCGTGCACCAAGCTAGGTGTCCGCCACGCTAGCCGTACACCAAGCTAAGTGTCCGCCACGCTAGCCGTACACCAAGCTAAGTGTCCGCCACGCTAGCCGTGCACCAAGCTAGGTGTCCGCCACGCTAGCCGTGCACCAAGCTAAGTGTCCACCACACTAGCCGTGCACCAAGCTAGGTGTCCACCAAGCTAGCCGTGCACCAAGCTAGGTGTCCGCCACGCTAGCCGTGCACCAAGCTAAGTGTCCACCACGCTAGCCGTGCACCAAGCTAGGTGTCCACCAAGCTAGCCGTGCACCAAGCTAGGTGTCCGCCACGCTAGCCGTGCACCAAGCTAAGTGTCCACCACGCTAGCCGTGCACCAAGCTAGGTGTCCGCCACGCTAGCCGTGCACCAAGCTAAGTGTCCACCACACTAGCCGTGCACCAAGCTAGGTGTCCGCCACACTAGCCGTGCACCAAGCTAGGTGTCCGCCACGCTAGCCGTGCACCAAGCTAAGTGTCCACCACGCTAGCCGTGCACCAAGCTAAGTGTCCACCACACTAGCCGTGCACCAAGCTAGGTGTCCGCCACGCTAGCCGTGCACCAAGCTAGGTGTCCGCCACACTAGCCGTGCACCAAGCTAAGTGTCCACCACGCTAGCCGTGCACCAAGCTAGGTGTCCACCACGCTAGCCGTGCACCAAGCTAGGTGTCCGCCACGCTAGCCGTGCACCAAGCTAGGTGTCCGCCACGCTAGCCGTGCACCAAGCTAGGTGTCCGCCACGCTAGCCGTGCACCAAGCTAGGTGTCCGCCACGCTAGCCTTGCACCAAGCTAGGTGTCCTCCAAGCTAGCCGTGCACCAAGCTAGGTGTCCACCACGCTAGCCGTGCACCAAGCTAAGTGTCCACCATGCTAGCCGTGCACCAAGCTAGGTGTCCGCCACGCTAGCCGTGCACCAAGCTAGGAGTCCGCCACGCTAGCCGTGCACCAAGCTAAGTGTCCACCACGCTAGCCGTGCACCAAGCTAGGTGTCCGCCACGCTAGCCGTGCACCAAGCTAGGAGTCCGCCACGCTAGCCGTACACTAAGCTAGGTGTCCGCCGCGCTAACTGACGGGAGGAATCGAAGGACGAAGAGCTTCGTCTTCCTCCAACTGAACGAAACAACGTTTGTTGAAACGATCTGAGGAGGAACTTCCTGTTAGAATCAACGACTGAAGTTAGACGAACTTTCAGATTGAAAAATTCTGGTTCTGTTGGACCTTCAGGAACCTTCAGGAACCTTTAGGACCGAGAATGAGGAGGAGGTGAGGAGGAGGTGAGGACCCCCCCCACCACGCAGGTAAAGTGATTCGTAGCGACAGACGGATTCGTCATAACAACAACTTGCGGCGGGAGATTTACCGCTAATAGAGCTGTTGCTAGGAAACAGTTTCATCCTGTTATTGTGTCGCCGTCACGTTCAGGAGGCGGCGGGTGGCGTCCTTCCTCCTGCTCCTCCTCCTCGTCCCCCCCCCCGCTCCTCCTCCTCCCCCTCCCCCCCGCTCCTCCTCCTCCCCCTCCCCCCGCTCCTCCTCCTCCTCCTCCTCCTCCTCCTCCTCCTCCTCGTCTACACGAGGCTAATAGAGCAGCTAATTGTGTGCTTGTCAAGCCACAATTGATTTGTCTGCTTCAACTGATAACAGCAACACACACACACACACACACACACACACACACACACACACACACACACACACACACACACACACACACACACACACACACACACACACACACACACACACACACACACACACAACCGTTTCCGTCATTGACCTGGTTGTTACCATGACGATCTCTCACATTAACTTCATTTGTCCCTTTAAAAAAAACAATTAGAAAGCTGACACAGTCATCTGTGAACCTGGAAAACACCTGGAGGACACCTGGAGAGCACCTGGAGGACACCTGGAGAGCACCTGGAGGACACCTGGAGAACACCTGGAGGACATCTGGAGCATACCTGGAGGACACCTGGAGAGCACCTGGAGAGTACCTGGAGGACACCTGGAGGACACCTGGAGGACACCTGGAGGACACCTGGAGGACATCTGGAGAACAGGTGTGATTTGTAGTCTATTAACGTCATGGGTTACCTCAGATGGACTAGAGAGGAATGAGGATTATTTTCACACACACACACACACACACACACACACACACACACACACACACACACACACACACACACACACACGCACACACACACACACACACACACACACACACACACAGAGCTAGAATCAATAGAGTTTAGAGGAACATCCTCTGCAGACTGATTGTTTCCAGCCTGGATGCAGGAGAGAAAATAGATTTTTTATTGAATCAACAGCAACCTGCTGCCGACACACACACACACACACACACACACACACACACACACACACACACACACACACGCACACACACACGCACACACACACACACACACACACACACACACACACACACACACACACACACACACACACACACACACACACACACAGACTGAGGAAGGATGTAATGATCTTGGAAACAAACCCTCATTCCCTAAAACACTCTGACTGTCACATGACCGTGATGTCATCAACGTCTGAGAGTTTTAAAGGATTTTAAAGGATTTTTAAGGATTTTAAAGGTTTTTAAAGGTTTTTAAAGATTTTTAAATGTTTTTTAAAGGTTTTTAAAGATTTTTTAAATGTTTTTTTAAGTTTTTAAATGTTTTTAAAGATTTTTTTAAGGTTTTTAAAGATTTTTAAAGATTTTTAAAGATTTTTTTAATGTTTTTAAAGGTTTTTAAATGTTTTCAAAGATTTTCAAAGGTTTTTAAAGGTTTTTAAAGGTTTTTAAAGGTTCCTAAAGGTTCCTAAAGGTTTTTAAAGGTTCCTAAAGGATTGTAAAGGTTTTTAAAGGTTCCTAAAGGATTGTAAAGGTTTTTAAAGGTTCCTAAAGGTTCCTAAAGGTTTTTAAAGGTTCCTAAAGGATTGTAAAGGTTTTTAAAGGTTCCTAAAGGATTGTAAAGGTTCCTAAAGGTTTTTAAAGCTTTTTAAAGGATTGTAAAGGTTTTTAAAGGTTCCTAAAGGTTCCTAAAGGATTGTAAAGGTGTTGAAAGTTTCAGACGATTCAACAACGGTTGAGTATAAAACAGTCAGGACAGACGTGTTCCGTCGCTCTGGGACCAAACAAACTGACCGGCCGGCGACAGGAAGTGAAGTGGCGGAGGAAGCTGTGATGTCACAGTGATGTCACGGTGATGTCACGGTCTCCGTTTACATGACGGCAGCGCTCACAGGCACGGGAAACTTCTCAGAAACGCTCCGTCTCCATGGAAACGGGGGGGAAACGCAACTTTTCAGAAACTCCATCTTCTTGTTCCTCTCTCTCTTTTTGCTCTTCCTCTTCTTCTTGTTCTCCCTTTTCCTCTTCCACTTTCTCGTCTTCCTTTTCCTCCTCTTTTTCTTCTTCATCTTCCTCTTCTTCTTCTTCCTCTTCCTCCCCTTCTTCTTCTTCCTCTTCCTCTTCTTCTTCTTCCTCCTCTTTTTCTTCTTCCTCTTCCTCTTCCTCTTCTTCCTCTTCCTCCACTTTCTCTTCTTCCTCTTCCACTTTCTCTTCTTCCTCTTCCTCCTCTTTTTCTTCATCATCTTCCTCTTCCTCTTCTTCTTGTTCTCCCTTTTCCTCTTCCACTTTCTCGTCTTCCTCTTCCTCCTCTTTTTCTTCTTCATCTTCCTCTTCTTCTTCCTCTTCCTCCACTTCATTCGCTTCTTCCTCTTCCTCTTCTTCCTCTTCCTCCTCTTTTTCTTCTTCCTCTTCCTCTTCTTCCTCTTCCTCCTCTTTTTCTTCTTCATCTTCCTCTTCCACTTTCTCTTCTTCCTCTTCCACTTTCTCTTCTTCCTCTTCCACTTTCTCGTCTTCCTCTTCCTCCTCTTTTTCTTCTTCATCTTCCTCTTCTTCTTCCTCTTCCTCCACTTCATTCGCTTCTTCCTCTTCCTCTTCTTCCTCTTCCTCCTCTTTTTCTTCTTCCTCTTCCTCTTCCTCTTCCTCTTCTTCCTCTTCCTCCTCTTTTTCTTCTTCATCTTCCTCTTCCACTTTCTCTTCTTCCTCTTCCACTTTCCCTTCTTCCTCTTCCACTTTCTCTTCTTCCTCTTCCTCCTCTTTTTCTTCATCATCTTCCTCTTCCTCTTCTTCTTCCTCTTCTTCCTCTTCCTCCTCTACTTCTTCTTCCTCTTCCTCCACTTTTTCTTCTTCATCTTCCTCTTCCACTTTCTCTTCTTCCTCTTCCACTTTCCCTTCTTCCTCTTCCACTTTCTCTTCTTCCTCTTCCTCCTCTTTTTCTTCATCATCTTCCTCTTCCTCTTCTTCTTCCTCTTCCTCCACTTCCTTCTCTTCTTCCTCTTCCTCCTCTACTTCTTCTTCCTCTTCCTCCACTTCCTTTTCTTCTTCCTCTTCCTCCTCTTCTTCTTCTTCCTCTTCCTCTTCTTCCTCGTCCTCTTCCTCCTCTTTTTCTTCTTCCTCTTCCTCCTCTTCTTCTTCTTCCTCTTCCGCTTCTTCCTCTTCCTCTTCCTCTTCCTCTTCCTCTTCCTCTTCCTCCTCTTCCTCCTCTTCCTCCTCCAGTCAGTGTGTGTGTGAGGCGGAGTCGTCCTCCTCTTCATTTCCACCTCAGGTTTTCTCCTCAATCAGAGTTTAATCAGTGGACTAACGGTTTGGCGAGACGTGTGAGGATGAAGGGCGTCCATCCTCATCAGCGGGGGGGGGTGCTGGATAGCGGCGGATCCCATGACCGCCGCCGCCGCCGCCGCCGAGCTAACGTCGCCCTGGTTTCATGCTGCAGGCGGCTCCTTCATCATGAAATTAAACGCCACTTCAAGCCTCTTTCATCAAAACCGCGGGATGATTTCGGCTCCGACAGTCGCGGGGAAATTAATCAGCGGCTGCTTTGATCGCACACGAGTCGCTTCTGAAGTAGGCGAAGACAAATATTGACCGGGAACTTGCTGTTTGAACCTCGCAGGCGTGAGAAGGCGGCGGCGGCGGCGGCGGCGGCGTTTTGGCAGCTCCTCATACGAGCGTGGAACCTCCTGATTCATTCTCATTATCTCTGAGTTCCGACGCCACGTTTGCACGCTCGTACGAGCGTGCAAACGTGGCGTCGGAACTCAGAGATAATGAGAATGAATCAGGAGGTTCCCCCGATGAGGTTCGCCGTTTTTGGAGAACGTCCCCTGTGTAGGACGTTCTCCTGTGTCACTTGCCGGCGCCGGCACACGGGATCCTGAGGAACAGCCGGATAAAAACAAGGTTTTTTGGGGCCAAAGCTCCTCTCGCCATCGTCCAATTTGAAAGAAATATCATCTTTTGACTTTTAAACACGCCTGTCTCGTCGACAAATCCCTCCGTGGTTTGGCCCCGCCCCTTTTTGGAGGTATTTGGCGGCGGCGGCGTTTTGGCAGCTCCTCATACGAGCGTGGAAACGTGGTGTCGGAACTCAGAGATAATGAGAATGAATCAGGAGGTTCCCCCGATGAGGTTCGCCGTTTTTGGAGAACGTCCCCTGTGTAGGACGTTCTCCTGTGTCATTTGCCGGTGCCGGCACGCGGGATCCTGAGGAACAGCCGGATAAAAACAAGGTTTTTTGGGGCCAAAGCTCCTCTCGCCATCGTCCAATTTGAAAGAAATATCATCTTTTGACTTTTAAACACGCCTGTCTCGTCGACAAATCCTCCGTGGTTTGGCCCCGCCCCTTTTTGGAGGTATTTGGCGGCGGCGGCGTTTTGGCAGCTCCTCATACGAGCGTGGAAACGTGGTGTCGGAACTCAGAGATAATGAGAATGAATCAGGAGGTTCCCCCGATGAGGTTCGCCGTTTTTGGAGAACGTCCCCTGTGTAGGACGTTCTCCTGTGTCACTTGCCGGCGCCGGCACACGGGATCCTGAGGAACAGCCGGATAAAAATAAGTTTTTGGGGGGTTTTTTGGCCAAAGCTCCTCTCGCCATCGTCCAATTTTAAAGAAATATCATCTTTTGACTTTTAAACGCGCTTGTCTTATCGACAAATCCCTCCGTGGTTTGGCCCCGCCCCCTTTTAGAGGGATTCGGTGGAGGCGGCGACGTTTTGGCAGCTTCTCATACGAGCGTGGAACCTCCTGGTTCACCTGATGATGTTCCAGCTCCGCCATTTTTGGAGAACGTCCCCTGTGTAGGACGTTCTCCTGTGTCATTTGCCGGCGCCGGCACGCGGGATCCTGAGGAACAGCCGGATAAAAACAAGTTTTTTGGGGTTTTTTTTTGCCAATGCTCCTCTCGCCATCGTACAACTTTGAAGAAATATCATCTTTTGACTTTTGGAAACTTCATAATTTTTAAACACACTTGTCTCGTCGACAAATCCCTCCGTGGTTTGGCCCCGCCCCCTTTTGGAGGGATTCGGCGGCGGCCTTTTGGCAGCTTCTCAACAAGCTCCGCCCCTCCTGTGACTGAGGGGAGGAGCTCCTGCTGAAGAACCCAGAGGAACAGATCGGGGTCTGTTCAAGTCACTGCAGTCAGCAACTCTTCGTGTGTGTGTGTGTGTGTGTGTGTGTGTGTGTGTGTGTGTGTGTGTGTGTGTGTGTGTGTGTGTGTGTGTGTGTGTGTGTGTGTGTGTGTGCGCGAGATTATGATGAAAAGAAATAGATGATACAGAAATGAAACTG
>NW_027662121.1:7500-22500 GCF_963422515.1 Blennius ocellaris | reverse complement strand
ACAGGGGGGCGGGGGGGGGGCGGGGCAGAGATCGACCTGGCCTTGTGTTTTCAGAGAATTTCAGTTCAAATGTTTCTGAACTGTTTTGTTCTAAAATGATGTGAAATGAAAAAAATAATAGTTTGTTGAAAGTAAAATACCTGCAGACGAGTCGGGTTAACGGGTTGACGGGTTAACGGGTTAACGGGTTAATGGGTTAGCGGGTTAACAGTTGATCAGAGTCTCAGACCATGAGAATGGTTCTCATCGATCCTCGTTCGTCGCTGGAAAGTTGAAAAGACGATTAAAGTTTGTTCCAGAGAAACGCTTTGCAGCTGCAGGTGTTTGCAGGTTTGGCTCAGCAGGGGGCGCCGGCGGTACGGCGGCAGCGGTGCGGCGGCAGCGGGGCGGCGCGGCGGTACGGAGGCAGCGGGGCGGCTCCAGATGAGCCATCGAATGGCGAGAACGAAACCGACGGGAGAGAAAGAGGATTTACTGGAAGCTGAGTGGAAGAATGGAGGAGATCTTCATCATCTCCTCGTCTTCATCACCTCCTCGTCTTCATCACCTCGTCTTCATCACCTCCTCGTCTTCATCATCTCCTCGTCTTCATCACCTCCTCGTCTTCATCACCTCCTCGTCTTCATCATCTCCTCGTCTTCATCACCTCCTCGTCTTCATCACCTCCTCGTCTTCATCATCTCCTCGTCTTCATCACCTCCTCGTCTTCATCATCTCGTCTTCATCACCTCCTCGTCTTCATCACCTCCTCGTCTTCATCATCTCCTCGTCTTCATCACCTCCTCGTCTTCATCACCTCCTCGTCTTCATCATCTCGTCTTCATCACCTCCTCGTCTTCATCACCTCCTCGTCTTCATCACCTCCTCGTCTTCATCATCTCCTCGTCTTCATCACCTCCTCGTCTTCATCACCTCCTCGTCTTCATCATCTCGTCTTCATCACCTCCTCGTCTTCATCACCTCCTCGTCTTCATCATCTCCTCGTCTTCATCATCTCCTCGTCTTCATCTTCTCGTCTTCATCCCTTCGTCTTCATCACCTCGTCTTCATCACCTCGTCTTCATCACCTCATCTTCATCACCTCGTCTTCATCACCTCGTCTTCATCACCTCATCTTCATCACCTTGTCTTCATCTCCTCGTCTTCATCTCCTCGTCTTCATCACCTCATCTTCATCACCTCGTCTTCATCACCTCGTCTTCATCTCCTCGTCTTCATCACCTCGTCTTCATCACCTCGTCTTCACCTCCTGGTCTTCATCACCTCCTCGTCTTCATCATCACCTCGTCTTCACCTCCTGGTCTTCATCACCTCCTCATCTTCATCATCACCTCGTCTTCATCACCTCCTCGTCTTCATCTCCACCTCTTCATCACCTCCTCGTCTTCATCATCACCTCATCTTCATCACCTCGTCTTCATCTCCTCGTCTTCATCACCTCGTCTTCATCACCTCGTCTTCACCTCCTGGTCTTCATCACCTCCTAGTCTTCATCATCACCTCGTCTTCATCACCTCGTCTTCACCTCCTGGTCTTCATCACCTCCTCGTCTTCATCGTCACCTCGTCTTCATCACCTCGTCTTCACCTCCTGGTCTTCATCACCTCCTCGTCTTCATCATCACCTCATCTTCATCATCTCGTCTTCATCAGGCACTGTGGAGGATTTCAAAGACACACCAGCAGTACGCAGCCACCACACACACACACACACACACACACACAATGTGTGTGTGTGTGTGTGTGTGTGTGTGGTGAAGGAGTGAGGAAGACTCCACTAATCTTCATCGTTTCTTTATTCTGCCACTTCGACTCGTTCAGGTCGAAACAAACTTCCAGACTTTCAGGCTCAATATTTGCAATTCAAACTCTAAATCTGTGTGTGTGTGTGTGTGTGTGTGTGTGTGTGTGTGTGTGTGTGTGTGTGTGTGTGTGTGTGTGTGTGTGTGTGTGTGTGTGTGTGTGTGTGTGTGTGTGTGTGTGTGTGACTTCAGGCTCCCCGTCAGCCGACAGCCAGACAAAAGGTTCATGACGTGTCCGGAAGGAGACGGCGTCTCAAAGTAGCGGGGGGGGGGGCAGTGGGGGGGGACGGGGGGGGACGGCGTCTGAGGGCGACTAACGTCTCCAGGTTAGCGAGGCGGCGGGTCGCGGTGAGTCGCGGTGAGTCACGGCGTCAGGCTAACAGAGCCGCTCGGTCCGGAACCTTCCGCCTCCAGGCTGGACGCCAAATATAACGCCGCTAATGAGCTCGGCTCAGGGCGGCGGCGGCAGCGTGTACACTCACATGTTAGCATGCTAAGGTTTAGCCTCCGCGGCTACGTTCACACGACGACGCCTCAAGCGAAAACACGTGGTTTTTGTGTTTTCTAAAGAGGCAAAATCCCTGAAACATTTAAAACTCGTCATACTTTTGAACCCAGTTGAAACTCCGGGGGGCCGAGGGGGGCGGAGCCTGGTGGCCGAGGGGGCGGGGCCGAGGGGGGCGGAGCCTGGAGGAACCCCACAGGGTGCAGTTTGTGAGGAAAACCACCAGAGGGCGCCATGGTACCGTTTTGGTTTCACATTCACGCGACAACATTTTGAAAACCACCGACTTGGACCTGGAACCACAAATGTTGGACCTGGAACCACTGACGTTGGACCTGGAACCACTGACGTTGGGCCTGGAACCATGGACATGGTCCTGGAATCACTAACATTGGACCTGGAACCACCGACATAGACCTGGAACTACAAATGTTGGACCTGCAACCATGGACATGGACCTGGAACCACCGACATGGACCTGGAACCACCGACATGGACCTGGAACCACCAACATGGACCTGGAACCACCGACATAGACCTGGAACCACTAATATTGGACCTGGAACCACGGACATGGACTTGGAACCACTAACATTGGATCTGGAACCACTAACGGGACCCTGGAACCACTAACATTGGACCTGGAACCACTAACAGGACCCTGGAACCACTAACATTGGACCTGGGACCACTAACAGGACCCTGGAACCACTAACATTGGACCTGGAACCACTGACAGGACCCTGGAACCACTAACATTGGACCTGGAACCACTAACAGGACCCTGGAACCACTAACGGGACCCTGGAACCACTAACATTGGACCTGGGACCACTGACAGGACCCTGGAACCACTAGCATTGGACCTGGAACCACTAACATTGGACCTGGAACCACTGACAGGACCCTGGAACCCCCCTCCCCCCCCACGGTTCCGGCATTAGAAGCTCGGTGTCTCTCTGAGCCTCGTTCCGTCGCCAGCAGCCTGAACAGACGTCTCGTTCTGCGGAATGGAGGCACTTCCTGTCCCACGTTCCCTCGCCAGACGAGGCGTTCTGACATCTGACGCCGACTCAAGTCCCGCCGTCAGACGACGGAGTGACGAGGAGATCAGATCTGCTGGAGGTCAAAGAGCTCCGACATCAGAGCGGCGAGGGAGGAACTCCACTCGGCGCCGGCAAAGAGCTTCAGAGGCCGGCTGGGAGGAGCAGGAGGAGCAGGAGGAGGAGGAGGAGGAGGAGGAGGAGGAGGAGGAGGAGGAGCAGGAGGAGCAGGAGGAGGAGGAGGAGCGGGAGGAGCAGGAGGAGCAGGAGGAGCAGCCAGTGGGCGGACCAGAGGAGCCTCAGTAAACACTGCAGAGGGAACCTGAGGATCCTCCAAAGGAACACTTTGAACTGTAGAGTTGATGTTTCACTGATCCTCCACCTTGATCTCTGCTGCTGCTGCTATATGTCAACCTGACGGAGGGAGGGGGGAGGGATGGAGGGATGGATGGATGGATGGATGGATGACGAGTGACAGGTTCATAGAGACGAGTTCATAGAGACGAGTTCATAGAGACGAATTCAAAGAGACGAGTTCATAGAGACAAGTTCATAGAGACGAATTCAAAGAGACGAGTTCATAGAGACGAGTTCATAGAGACGAGTTCATAGTGACGAGTTCATAGTGACGAGTTCATAGAGACGTGTTCATAGTGACGAGTTCATAGAGACGAGTTCATAGAGACGAGTTCATAGTGACGAGTTCATAGAGACGAGTTCATAGTGACGAGTTCAAAGTGAAGAGTTCATAGAGACGAGTTCATAGAGACGAGTTCATAGTGACGAGTTCATAGTGACGAGTTCATAGAGACGAGTTCATAGTGACGAGTTCATAGAGACGAGTTCATAGAGACGAGTTCATAGAGACGAGTTCATAGAGACGAGTTCATAGTGACGAGTTCAAAGTGATGAGTTCATAGAGACGAGTTCATAGAGACGAGTTCATAGTGACGAGTTCATAGCGACGAGTTCATAGAGACGAGTTCATAGTGACGAGTTCATAGAGACGAGTTCATAGAGACGAGTTCATAGAGACGAGTTCACAGAGACGAGTTCATAGCGACGAGTTCATAGAGACGAGTTCATAGAGACGAGTTCATAGAGACGAGTTCATAGCGACGAGTTCATAGAGACGAGTTCATAGAGACGAGTTCATAGAGACGAGTTCATAGAGACGAGTTCATAGCGACGAGTTCATAGAGACGAGTTCATAGTGACGAGTTCATAGAGACGAGTTCATAGAGACGAGTTCATAGAGACGAGTTGATAGAGACGAGTTCATAGAGACGAGTTCATAGAGACGAATTCAAAGAGACGAGTTCATAGAGACGAGTTCATAGAGACGAGTTCATAGTGACGAGTTCAAAGAGACGAGTTCACAGAGACGAGTTCATAGAGACGAGTTCAAAGAGACGAGTTCATAGTGACGAGTTCATAGTGACGAGTTCATAGAGACGAGTTCATAGAGACGAGTTCATAGAGACGAGTTCATAGAGACGAGTTCACAGTGATGAGTTCAAAGAGACGAGTTCATAGAGACGAGTTCATAGAGACGAGTTCAAAGAGACGAGTTCATAGAGACGAGTTCACGGAATGTTTCTGGAGAAAAAAGATCGTTTTTTGTCGTCATGCGGATCGACCCCAGGTCATTGCTAAGCCCCGCCCACACGATGACACCGTCCATGTAACCATGGTTACTGTCAGATCGTCCGACGACGTTTCAGGAGCTGAAAACTGCTTTTTATTTCTTCCTGTTTTTGTGTTTGTTCTATTCCTGCTGTTAGTCTTTTCTTTTTTTTTAGTAAAGCAATAAACACACACACACACACACACACACACACACACACACACACACACACACACACACACACACACACACACACACACACACACACACACACACACACACACACACACACACACACTGTCAGCTAAGTGCAGGGTATTTTTCCACGCTGTGTCGTTTCTTCACTGCACTGAAGTCGATCATCAGAAGAGACGTGATGGGAGCTGATGGTGTTTCTGTCAACATGCTGAGTGTGAGCAGGACACACACACACACACACACACACACACACACACACACACACACACACACACACACACACTCAGAGGAAGGTCACCCCGTCCTCTACGGTTCTTCGTCTCTTCTCGTTCGTTCGGTTCACAGAATCTCTCACATGGAGAAACGTCACCACAGTAAATCTCTAGTTCGATTTATTTTTGTAATGAAACGTCTCCTCTCTTTTATTTTTGTAATGAAACGTCTCCTGTCTTTTTTTTATTTTTTTTAGTAAAGCGTCTCCTGTCTTTTATTTTTTTAATGAAGCATCTCCTGTCTTTTATTTTTGTAATGAAACGTCTCCTGTCTTTTTTTTCTTTTTTTAAGTGAAAAGCCTCCTGTCTTTTATTTTTTTAATTTTTTTTAGTGAAACGTCTCCTGTCTTTTATTTTTGTATTTTTTGTATTTTTTTTTAATGAAGCGTCTCCTGTCTTTTATTTTTTAATTTTAATTTTTTTTGTGAAACGTCTCCTGTCTTTTATTTATTTATTTATTTGTTTTGTAATGAAGCGTCTCTTGTCTTTTATTTTTTTAATGAAGCGTCTCTTGTCTTTTATTTTTTTAATGAAGCGTCTCTTGTCTTTTATTTTTTTAATGAAGCGTCTCTTGTCTTTTATTTTTGTAATGAAGCGTCTCTTGTCTTTTATTTTTGTAATGAAGCGTCTCTTGTCTTTTATTTTTGTAATGAAGCGTCTCTTGTCTTTTTTTTTTTTCCCATAATGAAGCTCCTGAAGAGAAGCTCCTTACTACATGATGCTGCCTCCACCCTGCCTCACTGCCTCCACCCTGCCTCCACCCTGCCTCACTGCCTCCACCCTGCCTCACTGCCTCACTGCCTCCACCCTGCCTCACTGCCTCCACCCTGCCTCACTGCCTCCACCCTGCCTCACTGCCTCACTGCCTCCACCCTGCCTCACTGCCTCACTGCCTCCACCCTGCCTCACTGCCTCCACCCTGCCTCCACCCTGCCTCACTGCCTCCACCCTGCCTCACTGCCTCACTGCCTCCACCCTGCCTCACTGCCTCCACCCTGCCTCACTGCCTCCACCCTGCCTCACTGCCTCACTGCCTCCACCCTGCCTCACTGCCTCCACCCTGCCTCACTGCCTCCACCCTGCCTCCACCCTGCCTCACTGCCTCCACCCTGCCTCACTGCCTCACTGCCTCCACCCTGCCTCACTGCCTCCACCCTGCCTCACTGCCTCACTGCCTCCACCCTGCCTCACTGCCTCCACCCTGCCTCCACCCTGCCTCACTGCCTCCACCCTGCCTCACTGCCTCACTGCCTCCACCCTGCCTCACTGCCTCCACCCTGCCTCACTGCCTCACTGCCTCCACCCTGCCTCACTGCCTCACTGCCTCCACCCTGCCTCACTGCCTCCACCCTGCCTCACTGCCTCCACACTGCCTCACTGCCTCCACCCTGCCTCACTGCCTCACTGCCTCCACCCTGCCTCACTGCCTCCACCCTGCCTCACTGCCTCACTGCCTCCACCCTGCCTCACTGCCTCCACCCTGCCTCACTGCCTCCACCCTGCCTCACGGTGCGTTCAGGGTCACGTCAGTTCCTGCCACGTTTAAATAGTTGTGTTGCGTCACGCTGCTTCAGGGTCCCCGACTCTGTGGTTGTGTGTTGATTGTGTTTTGTTTACACGTTGTGTTTATTGTGTGTTTATTGTGTCTTGTTTACACGTTGTGTTTATTGTGTGTTTATTGTGTCTTGTTTACACGTTGTGTTTATTGTGTGTTTATTGTGTCTTGTTTACACGTTGTGTTTATTGTGTCTTGTTTACACGTTGTGTTTATTGTGTGTTTATTGTGTCTTGTTTACACGTTGTGTTTATTGTGTGTTTATTGTGTCTTGTTTACACGTTGTGTTTATTGTGTGTTTATTGTGTCTTGTTTACACGTTGTGTTTATTGTGTCTTGTTTACACGTTGTGTTTATTGTGTGTTTATTGTGTCTTGTTTACACGTTGTGTTTATTGTGTGTTTATTGTGTCTTGTTTACACGTTGTGTTTATTGTGTGTTTATTGTGTCTTGTTTACACGTTGTGTTTATTGTGTCTTGTTTACACGTTGTGTTTATTGTGTGTTTATTGTGTCTTGTTTACACGTTGTGTTTATTGTGTGTTTATTGTGTCTTGTTTACACGTTGTGTTTATTGTGTCTTGTTTACACGTTGTGTTTATTGTGTGTTTATTGTGTCTTGTTTACACGTTGTGTTTATTGTGTGTTTATTGTGTGTTTATTGTGTCTTGTTTACATGTGTTTATTGTGTGTTTATTGTGTCTTGTTTACACGTTGTGTTTATTGTGTCTTGTTTACACGTTGTGTTTATTGTGTGTTTATTGTGTCTTGTTTACACGTTGTGTTTATTGTGTCTTGTTTACACGTTGTGTTTATTGTGTGTTTATTGTGTCTTGTTTACACATTGTGTTTATTGTGTGTTTATTGTGTGTTTATTGTGTCTTGTTTACACGTTGTGTTTATTGTGTGTTTATTGTGTCTTGTTTACACGTTGTGTTTATTGTGTCTTGTTTACACGTTGTGTTTATTGTGTGTTTATTGTGTGTTTATTGTGTCTTGTTTACACGTTGTGTTTATTGTGTCTTGTTTACACGTTGTGTTTATTGTGTGTTTATTGTGTGTTTATTGTGTCTTGTTTACACGTTGTGTTTATTGTGTCTTGTTTACACGTTGTGTTTATTGTGTGTTTATTGTGTGTTTATTGTGTCTTGTTTACACGTTGTGTTTATTGTGTCTTGTTTACACGTTGTGTTTATTGTGTGTTTATTGTGTTTACACGTTATGTTTATTGTGTGTTTATTGTGTGTTTATTGTGTCTTGTTTACACGTTGTGTTTATTGTGTGTTTACACGTTGTGTTTATTGTGTGTTTACACGTTGTGTTTATTGTGTGTTTACACGTTGTGTTTATTGTGTTTACACGTTATGTTTATTGTGTGTTTATTGTGTGTTTATTGTGTGTTTATTGTGTGTTTATTGTGTCTTGTTTACACATTGTGTTTATTGTGTGTTTATTGTGTCTTGTTTACACGTTGTGTTTATTGTGTGTTTACACGTTGTGTTTATTGTGTTTACACGTTATGTTTATTGTGTGTTTATTGTGTGTTTATTGTGTGTTTATTGTGTCTTGTTTACACATTGTGTTTATTGTGTTCACACGTTATGTTTATTGTGTATTTATTGTGTATTTATTGTGTGTTTATTGTGTGTTTATTGTGTGTTTGTTGTGTGTTTGTTGTGTGTAGCTGATCTGTTCATTCAGAGGATTTTCTCTCTGCTGCTCCATCAATCCTCCTTTCTGCAATTTCCTGCATCTAATGGAGTCACAACAACCACCTGTGGCCCTGATTCTCCTCTTCCTCCTCCTCCTCCTCCTCTTCCTCCTCCTCCTCTTCCTCCTCCTCCTCCTCCTCCTCTCCTCCTCCTCTTCCTCTTCTCTTCCTCTTCCTCTCCTCCTCCTCCTCCTCCTCTTCCTCTTCTCTTCCTCTTCCTCTCCTCCTCCTCCTCCTCCTCTTCCTCTTCTCTTCCTCCTCCTCATCCTCCTCCTCCTCTTCCTCCTCCTCCTCCTCCTCCTCCTCCTCTTTCTCCTCCTCTTCTTCCTCCTCCTCCTCCTCTCCTCCTCCTCCTCTTCCTCCTCCTCCTCCTCCTCTTCCTCTTCCTCTTTCTCCTCCTCTTCTTCCTCTCCTCCTCTTCCTCTCCTCCTCCTCTCTTCCTCTCCTACTCCTCTCCTACTCCTCTTCCTCCTCCTCCTCTTCTTCCTCCTCCTCCTCCTCCTCTCCTCCTCCTCCTCCTCTCCTCCTCCTCCTCCTCCTCTTCCTCTTCTCTTCCTCTTCCTCTTCCTCTCCTACTCCTCTTCCTCCTCTTCCTCTTCTTCCTCCCCATCTCCTCCTCCTCCTCCTCCTCTTCCTCCTCCTCCTCCTCTCTTCTCCTGCTTTATTTCCATTTTTGCCTCCTGTTTTACTCTCCATCTTCCCTGAGACGCGCTCATTTTTTAATAACATCTTCCTCCTCCTCCTCTTCCTCCTCTTCCTCCTCTTCCATCCCATCTCCCCTCCTCTTTCATCCCATCTTCCCTCCTCTTTCATCTCATCAACCTTGTTTCCTGCCTCCTCAAAACGTTTTTAAGTGGAAAGACAAACATGTGCAAAAAAAAGAAAAAAAAAGAAAAGGTCAAAGAAATAAACAAAAGATAAATAATCTTAACAAACGGCACGAAGCCGCAAAAGAACCCCGACGTGTACAAAGAGCTGCTTTTTGAATTTCTTTCCCCAAGTCAGTATTATTCCAGGCAGTCGGACGTACAAAGTGAAACGTGAGGTCAAAGGTCACATTCACCATTAAAGACGCGCATAAACGAGACCAACGGTCAAACTATCGAACAATAAATGCTAAAAATAAGAAAAAGAATCTTCGGACACGTCGACCTGAAAAGATTAATAAACGGGTGTTTGCCGCCCTCTGGTGGTCACATGTGGAACTGCAGCCCAGAGCAGCGGGGTCCAGGTCTCTGTACCAGGAATCCTTGTCCGTACGTCCAGTTTGAGCAAAAACTCATATTTGATCAAATCTATAATTAAAACATTTCTGGGAGCTTAAAACTGAGAAAAGAAAAAACTCAGCAAACCGGAAGGTCTGGTGTTTGAGATGGAAGAGACAGGAGACAGAAGAGACAGGAGAGACAGGAGAGACATGAGAGACAGAAGAAACAGAAGACTCAAGAGACAGGAGACAGAAGACATGAGACAGAAGAAACAGAAGACAGGAGAGACATGAGAAACAGAAGAGACAGAAGACAGAAGACATAAGAATAAGACAGAATACAGAAGAGACAGAAGACAGCAGATATAAGACAGAAGAGACAGAAGACAGAAGAGACAGAAGACAGAAGAAACAGGAGACAGAAGAAACAGAAGAGACATGAGAAACAGAAGAGACATAAGACAGAAGACATAAGAATAAGACAGAATACAGAAGACAGAAGAGACAGAAGACAGCAGAGATAAGACAGAAGAGACAGAAGACAGAAGACATAAGAATAAGACAGAAGAGACAGAAGACAGCAGAGATAAGACAGAAGAGACAGAAGACATAAGAATAAGACAGAAGACAGAAGAGACAGAAGACAGCAGAGATAAGACAGAAGACAGGAGACAGAAGAAACAGAAGACAGAAGAGACAGAAGGCAGAAGAAACAGGAGACAGAAGAAACAGAAGACAGAAGAAACAGGAGACAGAAGAAACAGAAGACAGAAGAGACAGAAGACAGGAGACACAAGAAACAGAAGACATAATACAGAAGAGACAGAAGACAGCAGAGATAAGACAGAAGAGACAAAAGACAGGAGACAGAAGAAACAGAAGACAGCAGAGATAAGACAGAAGAGACAAAAGACAGGAGACAGAAGAAACAGAAGACAGCAGAGATAAGACAGAAGAGACAAAAGACAGGAGACAGAAGACAGAATAGACAGAAGACAGAAGAGACATGAGAAACAGAAGACAGCAGAGATAAGACAGAAGACATAAGAGACAAAAGACAGGAGACAGAAGACAAAATACAGAAGATAGACGAGACAAAAGACAGAAGACAGAAGACAGAAGACAGAAGACAGGAGACAGAAGACAGAAGACAGGAGACAGGAGACAGGCGATAGGAGACAGGAGACAGGAGACAAAATACAGAAGATAGAAGAGACAAAAGACAAAATACAGAAGACAGGAGACAGGAGACAGAAGACAGAAGACAGGAGACAGGAGACTGGAGACTGGAGACAGGAGACAGGAGACAGAAGACAGAAGACAGGAGACAGAAGACAGAAGACAGGAGACTGGAGACTGGAGACTGGAGACTGGAGACTGGAGACAGGAGACAGGAGACAGAAGACAGAAGACAGAAGACAGGAGACTGGAGACTGGAGACTGGAGACAGGAGACAGGAGACAGAAGACAGAAGACAGGAGACAGGAGACAGAAGACAGGAGACAGGAGACAGGAGACAGAAGACAGAAGACAGGAGACAGGAGACAGGAGACAGAAGGAAAACTTCTGAAGCAGCGAGTCGTCGGCGGCCGGTAAAAACCGGCCCCGGGGTGCGCTTCCCGCGCCGGCCACCGGGGGCGCTGTTTTTCCTCCTCGTTCCCATAAGCGGGGGAGTGAGAGGTGCATGAAATGGAGAAAAATGGCGGATCATGTGCAGGTAAGCGGAGGTTTCATGTTTTTCTGCCCGACACTCCGCCGGCGGCCGCGTCCGGGGCCCCGGCCGCGGATCGGGGCGCGCTGCGGGCCGCGGGGAGCGGCCGCGCGGCGGCCGGCCGCGGGCCGCGGCGGCTCGGCGGCTGTCGGCGGTTAAAAGAGAAGGATGTGTCCCGCCTGTGTTGACTTGTGGCCTGCTGTCACTGCCGCTCGGCGCGGCTAGCTGCTCCCGGGCTGCGGGCTCCGCTCCGGGGGGAACCACACAAAGGCTGCTGGGGGTGGTGGTGGTAGGGGGGAACCGGGGGAGCCACCGGGCCGGCTTTCGTGGGGGTGGGGAGAGGGAACCGTGCGGGGCCGGCGGGGGCTCCGCGGCCGGGCCACCGGGGCGTTACGAGGCTGAACGTGGGGAAGTAAACAATAAAAGCAGGCTGGCCGCGGACCGAGCGGCTAGCAGCGACCGACCGCCTGTCAGTTGGCGCCAGCGGGCTCCGCTTCCCCCGTCGGTTACCGACGCCGGGGAGCAAGCGGAGCCCCCCTCCCCACCTCCTCGCCGCTCCGTGCCGCGGGAGGTCGGCGAGAAGCAGAGCCCCCGGTGGAGGAGGAGGAGGGAGGGGGGGGGGGAGGGCTCCGGTAACGGCGCGGTAGCATCTCACGTGCTAGGCTAACGCTAGCTTCGGCAACCAGACGTCAACTTCTCCCGCCCGAGCGCGTTTGAAAACATGACCGGGGCCGGCGCACCGTGTGTCCGCGGAACGAGCCCCGGGGCCCGGGGGGGTGGTGGTGGTGGAGGGGGTGGAGGGGGGGAGGGATACTACCGGGGACGGCGGGGGTTTGTGTTGTTTATGTGCGGCGTTAGCCCGCATGGAGCCTAGCTTAGCTGGCCGGGGAGGACGCATGGGAGCCGGTCAGAGAGGGACCGCCCCGGTCCGCTCCTGGGGGGGGATTAGGGGTCCTCCAGTGGGGGGGGATTAGGGGTCCTTTATGGGGGGGGGGGGTCTCTATTGAAACAGCAGCAGTCTTTTTAAAAACACTTTAGAAACATCAGATAACGCAACTTCTGTGGAACTCGTGAGGCAACACGCTGCAGGACTACGTCACTGCTGGTTCTAAAGAACCAGCAGATTATAGATTATAGATTATTCTTTAGAAATGGCTTGTTGCGGTGAAAACGGGAAAGTTTTCCCGAAACGAAAACGAAAAAAATATTGTCTTGTGTCCTGGAACTATTGCCGTGGAAACGGCGCCTGAAGCGTGTTGTTGAGTCAGTCCCGTGCTTTTGTTTTGAAAGATGCTGCTTGTTGAGTTTGTCTGTTAATCTGTGGGATGTTATGTGTTCTATAAACTGGTGTTAGAGGAGGAAGATGCTTTATAATCTGCTGTTAGAGGAGGAAGATGCTCTATGAGCTGGATTAGAGGAGGAAGATGCTCTATAACCTGGATTAGAGGAGGAAGATGCTCTATAATCTGCTGTTAGAGGAGGAAGATGCTCTATAATCTGGATTAGAGGAGGAAGATGCTCTATAATCTGCTGTTAGGGGAGGAAGATGCTCTATAATCTAGTGTCGGAGGAGGAAGATGCTCTATAATCTGGATTAGAGGAGGAAGATGCTCTATAAACTGGTGTCGGGGGAGGAAGATGCTCTATAATCTGGTGTTGGAGGAGGAAGATGCTCTATAATCTGGTGTTGGAGGAGGAAGATGCTCTATAATCTGGATTAGAGGAGGAAGATGCTCTATAATCTGGATTAGAGGAGGAAGATGCTCCATAATCTGGATTAGAGAGGAAGGTGCTCTATAATCTGGTGTCAGGGGAGGAAGATGCTCTATAATCTGGATGTTGGAGGAGGAAGACGCTGCCAATAACATCAGATTATAGAGCATCTTCCTCCTCTATCATCAGATTATGCATCACCATCAATAACACTGGAATTTAAGCAAGAAACTACTTTTTTACTACTTTATTTTGGAATTGTTCACAATGTAATTTACATTCCAAATACTTACTTTTAAGTTGTTGTTGTTTTTTTGTGTGTATTTCTGAACATGGACACGTTTCTTTTTAAGAAATTAAAGAAATGCAATGAATTAGAAACAAAAAGAGACTCGTCCAAATTAATAATCCAGAGTAACTTTACACACACTGCAATTTTACAACATGTGTTATACGTTCGAAAGGGGAGGCGGAAGAAGTAGAACTATTTTAATCCTACATCTTTATCGTTACAAATCACACTATATATATATATATATATATATATATATATATATATATATATATATATATATATATATATATACACACACACACACAATATATAATGTTTAAATTGTACACAAAAGATTCCGTAGTTTTACACAGGTGTTTTTCTTCATTGTGTACGATTCCAATTGTTCTTTTGTTGTAAAGTTACCATTGAGTAGAGTGGCTGTCCGGGATGCCCTAGTGTCCTACGCTCTGGCCTGTCCCTGAATGCATCGTCTGTTCACATTGTTCATTTCATTGTAGTTACAGTTACAGTTACAGTGTGTGAGTAGTACTTGTGTATTCAAGCCTTCATGATGCTGACGAGCTCAGTGGAAAACAACTAGAAAGTTCTTTATCCATTCAAATAGTTTTAAAGAAATAGAAGTGAAAGAAAAAGGACATTTATTTTTGAAGATGCAGGTTTTCTTTTGAAAGTAATTAAGGATGAAAATACGCAAATATTTTTAAAAGATGTCGGTTCATTAATTAAAAAGAATCCCGTTGACAGATTATTAAGTTAAAATGACCTGAAAGTGAAGAAAGTCAGACTTTTAACCGTTTTAGTTTGAACTCCGAAGTTTTGTGAAGAAGTTTAATGTTCAGCTGCAGCGCCGGGACTCCCCACGCTCAGGGGTGGGCCGTGAACGCACCGCCACAGCATGACTCGGCACTTTCTCACTCGTTGGAATAGGTCGGTGGTCCAACGCCGAACCGTCCAGACCACAGCTGGAGGGAGAACCTAGTTTTATTTTGACAGTCACCGTCATAACAATCCCACTTGGTGCTTTTATTTTGAAGGTAATCATAATAACAATCCCACTTGGTGCTTTTATTTTGAAAGTAATCATAATAACAATCCAACTTGGTGCTTTTATGTTGATAGTCGCCATAATAACAATCCAACTTGGTGGTTTTATTTTGACAGTCACCATATTAACAATCCAACTTGGTGCTTTTATTTTGACAGTCACCGTAATAACAATCCAACTTGGTGGTTTTATTTTGACAGTCACTATAATAACAATCCAACTTGGTGCTTTTATTTTGACAGTCGCCATAATAACAATCCAACTTGGTGCTTTTATTTTGAAAGTAATCATGATAACCAGCCAACTTGGTGCTTT